>NC_036644.1:6873009-7174670 GCF_002806865.2 Cucurbita pepo subsp. pepo
TTTTTTTTTTTTTTTTTTTTTTTTTTTTTTTTTTTTTTTTTTTTTTTTTTTTTTTTTGTTTCAATTTCTATTCTATCTTTCCTTAAAATTTAAATTTAAATGATTAAAATGTTTAAAATACAAGATGTGATGTCGAGTTTCCAACTCCCTCCCTTTCTAACTGTCCACTCCTATCTGTGATTGTGAGACCTTGCATGCAAACACCTGAGCATGAGTGAAGATTATTGAGAGAAATAATCTCCGTCCGCTAGTTAAGAGGTTGAACGGTTTATCTATTGGTATGAAGCCTTTTAAACAAAAAAAACAAAGTCACAAGAGCTTAGGTTCAAAGTGGACAATATCATACTATTGTGGAGAGTTATGATTCATAAAAAAAGACTTGAAAGTAAGCACAAGATTACTGTTGATCCCTGTCAAAGGACTCGAAAATAAGCAAAGATTACTACTGATCCCGGTCAAAAGACTCGATAATGAGCATAAGATTATGTTGATCCCTGAAAAAAGACTCGATAATAAGCATAAGATTACTGTAGATCCTTGTCAAAAGACTAAAAAATAAGTAAAGATTACTGCTGATCCCTGTCAAAAGACTCAATAATAAGCATAAGATTACTGCAGATCCCTGTCAAAAGACTCGATAATAAGCCTAAGATTACTGCAGATCCCTGTCAAAAGACTCGATATTAAGCATAAGATTACTACAGATCCCTGTCAAAAGACTCGATAATAAGCATAACATTATTGCTGATCCCTGTCAAAAGACTTCGAAAATAAACAGTTACCGCTGATCCCTGTCAAAAGACTTGAAAATGGCTGAAAATAAGAAACTTCAAAGGCTGGAGTTTCAAAATTCGCCATGCCAAGTCTGAAGATAATAAGAGATTTAAACTTGGGACCTCAAGAAAAGAAGAAGGCGTTAAGTTAAACGAGAGAATTTAGCAAGAGGTAATACATACATCAAATCTCCTCTTTTAATGGTTAAGTAGGCTGCCAACAGGAATCCAATAAAATAGGAAACTCAAAACCAGAAGGTCCAAACCAAAGGTATTCATCATAACCCTTTGTTTTTCAAGTTTTTCCTTTCTCTGTGTCTCATAAACAGAAATTTAAATACACAACAAACATAAACACACACCCACAATTCACCTTCCTTCTTCTATTTGCATCTGCCTCTGCCTCTGCCTCTTCCCCTTCTCCCTTTTCTTTTTCACCTGTGTCTCTTTCCTTATTGACCCCTTAACAACGTTCTCACTGTGTTCGGTTTTTCTTTTTTCTTTTTAGTAACTTCATTCATATCAGTCTGTTGTCATTGGCTGCCTCATGCAACACCTGAAACGAGCCTTGCGCACGGTTGTCATGATCTCATTCTGTGCATTCTCAAGCATTCTGACAACCTCAGTAAATGATGGCCTAACATCGGGGTTGGCATCCCAGCATCGGGTCATGATGTCGCTCAAAACAGGTAAGCAATCATTGGGAATGATTGGACGGACACCCTTGTTGACAACTGCAAAGGCGGCCTGAACGGCAGTCATGTTCTGGAATGGAAGCATTCCAGTTATCAGCTCCCAGAGAACAATGCCAAAGCTGTACAGGTCCACCTTTTGAGTGTAAGGCCTGTGTTGGATCATCTCCCTGATGATTCAAACAATGAAAACAACAAGAACTCATATATCTTATATTGGAAAATTAAATATCAAAAATTGCTCAGCAACTTTCCCTGGGAGCAACATGCCAATCAGTAACAAATAACAAAAGGAAAATCAAAGAAAATCGAAGAAAAACGAAGTCTCCAAGCTCTTCGTACGAAACCAAACTGTAGCAAGTGATATTAGGGTACTTCTTGGTCGAACCCAAGACATGTTTGAGAGTGGTCAATTTTTATGAAATGAAAATCACATTTGAAGTGTAAAATCAAACATTAAATTGAGCAAAAAGGTAGATCATAAGAGAAATCATACGTTAAACGTATCAAAAATATACTATTATGTCAGAGTACCATCACCCAAGACTGGTTCAAGAAGTTTACCAACTAGAGTTTTGTTGTAAGATGCATCGGTGAAGTGAAGGAAAACAATTCAAGAAGGGTGGCTTTAGACTCCTTCGAAACCAAAGGCGAATACAAAACAAAAGCCAAAATGTAGAGAAAAAGAGGAAAAATTACTCCCAATAAGGCTGAGAGAAAAATGGGTGGAAGGAAAAAAGACTATCTGAATTAGGCCACTACAGAACAGCCATGGGTTGGACTAATGGTAAAAAAAAAAAGTCATGCAGTAAATCTTAATGAGTCATGGATTTTCAAGTCATACATGGCACCTAACTAGAATGTTAACATTACCACATAGCCTATGTTTATGACTTTAAACTAACTAGACGATAGAAGAAAAGGCGAAATGAAGCATATTCTTTTCCTTTTCAATATCAGTCGAAGTGCAAATCAACAGAAACTACATAAACTGTTAATATAAAAAAATAGAATGAAGTCTAAATTTTCAATTGAACCATGGTTTATTTTTATCAGGAAAAAATTAGCTAAGCATGCCATGATAAAAAAGTAGAAACCAAATACTGCTGATATACTGTATTTACGTGCTGCATGCATATATTCAGTTAAAAAACAACATACTTTATGCACTTGAACAGTCGAACGGTGTTTTCAGAGACCAGGTTTTGAACATGTCACCACTCCTAACAAACCAGACCAAATATTTTCTCCAACCAAAAAAGAGAGACGGAGAAGATAGAAACAACTTGCTTAACAATCCTGACCACATTACTGTGTTTATATGTGTATAATTTGCATATGCATGCGTGTATGTGTGTGTCTGCAACGAAGTTATGCTGCCTCACAACAGAAAAAATATAATAATAAAGAATTATCAACTGTGATCTCCTTTAAAACATTACTTTGCNAAAAAAAAAAAAAAAAAAAAAAAAAAAAAAAGACTTACCAAATGGATTTTTACCAAGACCCAGAAGAAAAGTATCAACTGTGAAACCAACAAAGAAACCAAGAAATCCACTAAATATTAGCTAGTGAATATTATTTCGCAAAATTTTCAATTCCTTCACTTGTACTGCACTCTTAACATAAATTGTCATCTAGTAAGATAATCTTGATTGCGCCAGTAGAATACATATGCAATCAGAATCACAATTATGAAAGAAAGTAGTAATAATAATAATAACAATAAATAAATGGCAAAAACAAGCATGCAGAATATATTTGGAAGAGATGATTATAACAGAAAACAACATCCAAGTTTCAAGAGACTTACGGAGCCATCCAGCGGTAGGTTCCAGTCTCGGGTGTCATTCCCTCAGTCTGCACTTCAATCCGGGCCACTCCAAAGTCAGCAACTTTGATGGACTTATCTGCAAAAATCAAAAGATTGTCTGATTTCAAGTCCCTGTGAATCAATCCAAGGCCATGAACATATTCCATCCCTCTGGCAACATCCAAAGCTTGTTTGACAGCTAATTTCAGGGGGACAGAGCGACTTTGTCGCTTCATCAGGAACTGTCGAACTGAACCACCCTTTGCATATTCAGTAACAATGCACCAAACCATTGGCTTATGACATGCTCCAATAAACCTGACAATGTTTGGGTGCTTCAGAGTAGCAAGCATCATCACCTCCTGCTGATATTGTTGCTCCATTAACTGGGCCTTCTCCAGGTCATTCTCAGGCCTCTCCAAGATCTTGATAGCAACATCTTCCCCATCATAAGTACCTCTGTACAGTTTTCCAAAGGCACCTTGAGCAAAAGCCTCCCCCATATTGAGCTTCCTTAAATCAAGAATCCACTTCTCAAAATTTTCAAGACCCTGGGTCGGTGTATTAGTATCAAATAAAGCTCGGGCCAGTGCATCATCACTCAGGTGGTGTGTAACTCTTCCACGACGGTTAACACTATGTTGAAAAGTCTGGTTGTCATTTGCACGCCGTCGCAGACCTTGGTGATTTAAGATCCGAGTGTGGGATTCATTTGATCCCACACTGCTGTTATCTAAAGACATAGCAACAGACCCTCCATCGTTGCTCGTTTGCAAGCTTGCAAACGAGTCAATAGACATGTTGGTTCCCTCACCAAGTTTATGGTAAAACCCTTGCGATAGATCATATGCATGCTCGTTCAAATCGATCATTCCAGTGAATTTTTGACCACCCTCCAACATTATGTTCCCACTGTAAGATAACTTCTTTGATTCCCCTTTATATCTTGAGCATCACCTAGGTTCACAGCCGGACAATAGAATCTGAAGCAAAATAAGCAAATGGACAAGAAAAGGCATTCTCGAGTGAAAAAAAAGTATTTGCATTATAATCTTATCAAACAAAATAACAAACAGCAGAGTAAAAAAAACGCAAACAACTCTAGTAAAGACCATGAAACTTAAGCAAGCACGAAGAAACAACGAAAAATCATGAAACAAAACCAAACCAAACCAAACCAGAAACCCCGAACTTCAAGAACATCCGCATAGATTTCCAAAATCAAAAGATTCACTACACTGACTAAAAAAACCACGCCAATTAAATCAAAACCAAAACAAGAAACAAAAAAAAAAAAAAAAACAAAATACTATTTCGAAAACTTCGGCGACTACCGAAAATAAGAACCAGTAGGCACCAAAATTAGCACAAAAACACCACAAACTAAAAACACAATCTCATGTATCAAACCTCAACACAAACAAACCAAAACACAAACATCCAACAATCGAACAACACAAACCCCCAATTTCTGAAGTTACAGTGAAAAATATACCTCGATCAAGAGGTCAAACCGTAGCGATTCCGATGTATCAAGTCTTCATCTCCAATTCAAGAAACTAAGAACAGATCGAATCGAAAACAAGCAACGAAAAACAAGAAAACTCGAAGTCGAGTATGAAGACTACGAAGAAAGTGAGAGGAGGAAATTGGCTATATACTACAGAAGAGAGAGAAAGTGAAGCCAAAGAAGAAGAACAGGAGAGAGAGAGAGAGAGAGAGAGAGAGAGAGACAGTTCTACAAGTCTTCCAGTCTTCTTCCTCGTTCGCCATTTTATTTCCATATTTTTCCTCCATTTTCTTTTTTTTTTTTTTTAATTACAATTTCTGCAGAGAAAAACTACCGTTCGCACACTCACACCGTAATTCCACCTGCTTGTCGTCTTCCAAAGTTGAACTCATAGCCTCCCATCCAATCAAAACCCGCCACGTATACTTTTCCACATGGTTACACTCTATTTCCTCTACGTCCGTGTGTAGCTGATTCCCTCTACTTTTTGCCTTTATTGCCTTCTCTTCACCTTACCTTTTCATAAATATTAATCCTAAAAATAAAAATAATTCTAATGTATTTTTTTAAATAATGGTAATAATAATAATAATAATAATAATAATTTGCCATGTTTTTATTTTTTAACTAATATTAATAGCAAAATAATAATAATAATAATAATAGCGGTGTTTCTTTTTTGAGGTTAATATAACGAACTCGAGTCATATGTAAATCCAATTTAAATTTGGAATTTCTAATTATGTTTATACGTATAATGGTAGTTTTATCGTTAATTACGTGGCTGTTCCGTTTCGAATAACGACAATTATGTATTTATTGAAAAAGGTAAATTAAATGAAACCTTTTTCCCGAATCTATGTTAAAGCACGTAACGGACTTCAGTTAAAGCGAATCTTACCGAACTATGTAATCTAAAGTAGATTCGGACGTTTATGATTGTCGAGTTCATGATCGAGTACGTGGCTTCGTGTTCAGACGTTAACGCTTAATTAAATTTTATTAAGGATAATCTACAAAAATTAGAATATTTATATTTTTAATGTGTTTTAAATTTATCAAATATATTTTTGACTTTTATTTGTTTTTTTTTATAAAAATTTTGCTATTTATTTAAATAATAATAATTAAAACGTATATTTTTTTTATTTTACTTTAACAATTACCAAAATTAATATTTTAAATTAGTTATTATTTTTAAATATTATATATATATATATATATATATATANTTTTTTTTTTTTTTTTACTGTATTTATATATTTTTTTAGTTGGGTTTAAGTATTAATTTCATTGGTCAATAGTCATTTATTTAATTACACTTATATCTCTATTTTTCATTTTTTAAAAATTAAATTGCTAAATTTCAAAAATCAAAATAATTTTTTTTATTAAAAAAAATATTTTAAATAAGTTAGCTTGATAGTAAAGCAAGAAAAATAATATTTATATATTTAGTTTTTAAAAATAAAAAAATAAAATTAGGACAGTTATCAAATAGAATTTTTTACGGTACGATAAATTATTGTACGATGATATAAAATTAATAAAATTTCAACGAAAATAACACCATAGCCTAATTTTTAATTTTTTTTTTTAATGATTTAATGGATAAATTGCGTACTGATTAGAGCTACAAGCTATAAAAATCGAACAAGACCGACACCTCACACAAATTGAAGCATCATCATACGGAATTCTTGCATCAACAACTTCGTTTTTCCCTCGTCGTTGTTCTCGTAGGTGGTCGTGAAGGAGTCGCCACTGCTCGTCGTTACCCTACAATCAAGACCCATAAAACCACCACTAGCATATATTGTCCACTTTAGTCCATTACGTATCGTCATCAGTCTCACAGTTTTAAAACGTGTCTACTTAGAAGAGATTTCCACATTGTTATAAGGAATACTTCGTTTATCTCTTTAACCGATGCGGGATCTCACACAATCACACGTTGATCGTAAACAAGACGCGGTTTAGTGGTTTGACCTAATTTAGCTATTTTATTAAAATGTACGAGTGTCTAACATGCACGTTTTTGTTCATGCACTTTAAAATGACGTCATTGCATACGATAGCAAACGTTAGACGGTTTACCAATTTGATCATGCCTAAAAACTGGTGCAACCTGACAACACAAGTTAGTGTAAAAGTTACGATTCAGAATTTTAGCCGAAATTACGACGAACGTTCCGTCGTTACGAGTTTTAAATGAGATGAAGTTAGCCTGGACAACTTTAACTCTAACTTTTCCATATATGTCATGTGGTTATTATTATTATTATTATTTTTGTCTTCTCTTAACTTTTTATTATTATTTTTATTTTTTTCTCTTCTCACAATAATTATATTATTAATATTTCTGACCTTCACTTTATTTGTGTCACTAAAATAAATAAAATTAAAATTTTAAAATATTTTAAATATATATTAATACGATATTCAAATTATAATAATAATAAAAAATCTACCACCGTAAAAAAAAACTGGAGGACCGTGTCTAAGTTCAGATCAAGATTCATACTTCGAATTCGGCTACCGACAGGCTAGACATTCTCCAGAAAACTTTTCAGAATGTTACCATAATTGCTATCGATAAAACACAGTTAATTTAAAAGTTACTATGATTCAGACACTGAAAGTCTCGGTTTATTCATGTACCTCTCTTTACTCGGGTGTAATGATCAGGGGAAAAAATAATGGTAATAATAATAATAATAGGTCTTTTTGTCTCCAACAACCGAACCAACTGACGTGAAAATCTAAGTTAAATTCTTTTAAACTCGGAACATCCAATCATGTTGACACGTATCATGATAGTCTAATCATTAATCAACGTAGCTGTCCAGCGTCGGATAACGACAAATTATACATTTATTGAAAAAGTAAATTAAATGAAACTCTTTTCCCCGTATCTATGTCGTCTGTAAAACGCTTAACGAATCTATGTAAAAGCGAATCTTAACGAACTCTGTAATCTAATGTAGATAAGGACGTTAATGATTTTCAAGTTCACGATCGAGTACGTGGCTTAATATTCATTTAATTTATTGGTCGTGTCAGACGTTTCAATTTAATTTTAAAATTAACATTTAATTAATTTTTTTAATAATAATAATAATAATAATCTAATCCTTTTTTTTTATTTAACTTTTTATTTTACTTTAAAAGTTCTCATTTTCAACTATTAACCATTAAAATCAAAATGAATATTTTAATAAATTATTTATTTATTTTTATTTTACTGTATTTGCATATTTTTTAAAAAATATTTTTAGTATTATATATATATATATTTAAATACATTTAATTTTTAAATAATATATATTTTTTACTGATTTTAAAGAATACCCGTTACAAAGTTCCGTTATTTCTGTAAAAAAGAAAAAACGTACGAGTCTGGGACGTACATGCATTCGTTCTTTCAGTTCAAGATGACATCAACAGATGTATACAATGACGAATCTCGAACAGATAGACTAGAATTTCAGAAAGTCGGAGTAAGTTACAAAAGAATTTAACACTTACTTAAGTTGAAAGTATAGTTTGTTGAAACAGAAAGCAGCATAACCACGTGAATATCAATGCAACGAGACAAATAAGTTCAGGGTTTTCTTCGTGAACACACACTTTTGAAACGTAACCGAAACCGAGCTCGGGAAGGAGCGTTTTGTCCAGCTTGGGCAGCTCACCCCAGGGTTGGAGGAGATTATGGGTAGCTCGACAACCTTCCATTCCCATACATGGAGCTTTTTTTGTCTTCGCTAGAGCCCTTAAGCCTTGTGGGCCCCACTTTTATTTTTTTATTTTTCCTACCATATTTGGAATATTGTTTTTTTTTTTAAATTTAATTAATAATTAAATTATTATTTTTACTGTAATTATCTGCTCATTTGACCGACTCAAAATTTCGGGTTGGTTTAAATTTTTTTTTTTTTTAACCTAATCTGTGTATACCTTCATATACTACTGAGTTGTTGAGGGATCTGAACCGAGATATCAATCATGCAATATAAACTTCTAAGGACGAGGTGAAGATAATTTAGAGTTACGATGTGAGACCCCACGTCAATTGGAGAGAAGAACGAAACATTCCTTGTAAGGGTGTGGACACCTCTCCCTAGTAGACATGTATTAAAACCGCGAGACTGACGATACGTAACGGGCCGAAGTGGACAATATCTGCTAGCGGTGGACTTGGGTTGTTACAAATGGTATCAAAGTCAGACACCGAACTCGCACAACAAGGCACACATTCTATCAAGATGAACACAGAAATAGGCTAAAAGTTTTATTGATGACTTTATGTATGTATAACGGTAGAGAATACAAATAATTTATCAAGAAAGTACATTTTGAAAGTACTGGGTATATATACGGTTTCAGTATGAAATATCTACCATATATATCTAATATTTACCAAATATCTACCATATATATCTAATATTTACCAAATATCTACCATATATATCTCTACCAGATATTTACAAAATATCTATCATATATGTCTTTACCCAATCTTTACTATAAATAGGCATCAGATTTCGGGAGAGCACTGGCCCGAAACAGTATAGATTGTGAGATTCCACATTGGTTAGAGAAGAAAACGAAACATTTCTTATAAGGTGTGGAAACATCTCCCTAATGGACACGTTTTAAAACGGTGAGGCTGACAGTGATACGTAACGGGTCAAAGTGGACAATATTTGCTAGTGAAATGAAGAAGGCAAGAGATGAATGAAGAAGGCAGGTGGATTTGGACTATTACAAATAGTATTAGAGCTAGACACTCGGTGGATTGTGAGATCCCACATTGATTGAAGAGCGGAATGAAACATTTCTTATAAAAGTGTGGAAACCGCTCCTTAGTGACGCGTTTTAAAACTGCGAGGCTGACGACAATATATAACGTGCTAAAGCAAACAATATATACTAGCAGTGGACTTGAGCTATTACGTATGATGTTTTTTAATGTATTTTAAGACTTATTCACACACGTATATATTATTAGCTAATTATGGTCATGTTTATTGTGTTTATAAAGATTTTTTTTTTTAATTTTTTTAATTTTTATTTTATGCAATTTTACGTAGTTTAGATTACATGTTTAGAATCATTCAAGCTTGACATGATCGATCTTAGTTTAGATTACATGTTTAGAATCATTCAAGCTTGACATGATCGATCTTGTTTGTGGAGTGATTTGAATCTCAAATAGATATTTGATAATCTGAATCTTATTTTCGATATAGTGATTCCTTATTATTAAGACCCATAAAAAAAAAAAATTAGGCATTTTAGACAGTGTCGATATATCTTCTCACGACTCTACCCAAAGTTTATCTCGACAATGAAAATAGATTATTCATGTCTCGACACTATATTAGAGAGGGCGAAAGAAGGGGTTTTAGGGCTTTCCCTTCGCGCCCTTATAAAGAATGTTTCGTTCGTTCCAAAGATTTTTAAACCGTATACTATGGAAACGTTTCCACACCCTTATAAGGAATGTTTTGTTCCCTTCTCCAACTGATGTGAGATCTCATAGTCCACTTTCCTTGGGGGCCAGCGTCCTCACTGGCACACCACCAGGTGTTTAGTTTTGATACTATTTGTAACGGTTCAAGCCCACCACTAGCAGATATTATTCTTTTTTGGCTTCCCCTCAAGGTTTTTAAACGCGTTTATGTAACGACCCTAGATTTTAACCAACCTAAAGTCCCTACCATCTTCATAACATAACCTCTTATACGGAAATAATCATTTAAAAACATCTTCATAAACACAATGTCATGGACGTGCATGTTTAAAAAGGGTGTTTAAAGTAACACAAACGAAATATTAAATAAAACAAATTAAATAATAAGAGTAATAAAACCCTATACTAACGTAAGATCTAAGATTTAAAATACCGTTATCCTATGCATGTGTCATGGTCTATACTCGTGATGACGTCGTCAGCCGTACAGGGGTGCCTTGCCTTTACTTGAAAAATATAAGCAGCACACGACTTGAGTATTTTAAAAAATACTCAATAAGTGACCCCACTACGGGCATGATTAGGGATCGTTAAAATCATCATAGAGGTGGACTCCTAACAAAATTGGATGTGTAGTACTTCCCTACACATAACCCACACGTGCAAGCATGAGTCCACCTGACAGTTCGTACATCCCTTGGGTTCATCATAGTCGGGCTAGTTGTCTGTAGCCGGAGGTTCGGAGGTTAACAAACCCTCGAATATCATGCAAGGCATAACCATCATCATCATAGTGTACGCGCCCGTACTCATCATCATAAATGGGTAAGTATCCCGATGTGAATGGACACAGAATATCCATGAGATCACTGTAATTTTCATCTTAAATTATTCTTATGACACAGCTCTATACATCACATGTTATTTTGCATTAGCCTTCATACATTCATCGTCATTAACATCATTTAGGGTTGTGTCTCATAAAACTCTTCATCATGATGCAATTCGGCATCATCCATCTTAATATGAAATATCATTATATTGAGTCATATCGTTATCATATTGTATCATAATATCACAGCTTACTAACTCACATCATCACAACATCGTGACATCATCATATTATATAATTTTACTTCATAATCATAGTACAGAAGCATAAATCACACGTGCAAGGGTCAGGTCACTTACCTCCAATTTATTCAGTTTTGTCATTTGAAATTCAAGTCAACCTATATGAGCCGATGACATCAATTTCATGTTCAAGCTTCTGCAAAACGAACATTAGACACTTTGGTGAAAGTATTTTAGAAAAGGAGTTGCGAGAGGTCGGTGGAGAGATGAGAGGCTGAAGTATTTATTTATTTACTTTTTATTCTTAACGGTTGTTACAGTCTACTAAGGAGACGTTTCCACACCCTTATAAGTAATGTTTCGTTTTCATCTCTAACCGATGTAAGGTCTCACACCTCGTGAATATCTTGCATCGATTTTTTCGGTTATCAACTATTAGAGGACAATAATAACGAAGGGTCGTTATCAAATATATAGGGTTTAACTTATTACACGAGAATTGATCGTGATCAACCAAATATTGCATCAAGTTTTTGGGGTCGTTATCGAAATAACGGTAAAATTTAATTTATTTGATATTATGGAAAATAAAAAGTGTTTTATTTTAATTTATTAGTTTTATTTTTTTAATTAAAAAATTTAGTTTTCTTGTTTATATATTTTTGCAAGGTCCATGGCCCATGTGGTCCATTTGAAAGACCCAATCCTCTTTCTAGGTAGAGATGTCCATTAGCCCACGTGGTCGAGGCACCGTAGCAACCCATCCCGAACGAGGTGGGTAATCCTATTTAAACGGGGAATGAAGACGGAATGGATGAGAAATTTCTCTCCGTTAAATAAATGATTGTATTTTCCGTCCCAGCCTTTTTACGTGTATATATATAAAAAATTTCGTCGAAAAAGCGTTATGTGATTTAGGAGCTAGCATAAATTTAGCACGCCTTTCTGTTTCTCGAAAACTAGGTTTCGGGAAAGTAAAACCTTCTACTATCTTTGTTCGACGAGTTGATCGTTCACTGACTTATGTAAGAGACATTGTTGAAGATGTTTTGGTTAAAGTCGACGAGGTTATCTTTCTTACAAAATTTGTAGTACTGGACATAAAGGAGGATTCAGAGATCCCGATCCTTCTCGGGAGAGTCTTGTACCTTTTTTGTTATTATATCTGATGATTTGTATAACGTAAAAGAAGTATCGCTAAGTGTTTTACGAGCACGTAAGTTTGCTTTAGGATGGTCCGTTAGTGATATTTGTTATGCATACACGTTTAGTTGAATATACGTTTATTCCATTTGTGGAACACGAAAGGAATCTAAACCCAACCGTGAAAATATTAAATTTTTTTTACTTAATTTTAATATAGTAAAAAATAAAAAAAATAAAATAATGGCTATTAGATAATAAATAATTATAAATTAAATAAATATATGTACAATAAAATAAATTAATATAAAAATAAAATTATTTTTAAGAGTCCCGTAAAACTGTACCGTTCAACCTAATCTAGTTTTAAAATAACTCATAAATCAATTCGGTTCATTTTTTATTTTCGGGTAATCAGATTTTTTGAACTGTCTTTATTTTAAAATATTTAAATTTAATATAGTTTATTATCACGTGATATTTTTTTTTTTAATATACCAAATAATTTTTTTTATTAAATTAAGATTTTAGAATAAAGGAATATTAAAAATAAAATAAAAGGATTAAATAATAAAAAATGAAAAAGATTGAAAAAATAGAAAAAGAATGAACTAAAAATATAATTTAGATTTTGTTCTAATTATTCTTCTCACGTGCGGCGCTGACCCTCACATTTTTCTTAAGCATATGGTTTTGTATTAAATATATATATATATATATATATATATTATCGTCTCGTTATTGTTTTATTAATTATTATTTAATAACGAGAAATAAAATTATAAAATAAAAATATATATGGGTATATAGTGACCGGAGCAACTTAAATAGATTTCACAATTCAACGTAACACTTTTTTTTTAATTATTTAAAAAATTACTTATCCATAATATAGGTTTTATTAATAACTAAAATATCGTAAAGTTTAAATATTAAACATTTACAAGTTACAACACATCACTATATATCAGTTACGAATATGAAATATTTTTAATTTTCATAATAATTTTAAAGTATGGTAGGGTAGGGTCGGGTTGTGTCACAATCCATGATGCGCTTGTGCTCATAAGTAAGTCATCGAGAATGATAACTAGTTTAAGTGGGGGAGAGTGTCACAACCTCACTGTGAAAACAGTAGACTATAACACCCACACGCGAACAGACAAGGTGGTAACCCCTGTGGCGCCCGTCTAGCCACGTGAGGACCAAGGAGATAAGAAAGGTTGGAGAGAATAAGAGAACCGTGCATCATTTAATGCAGTAAGAAGAAGTGTGCATTAAAGCCAAGCTGAGACATAAGGAAGGTTGGAGAGAATAAGACAACACAAGTGGTGAAGATAAGATTAGAGAGGGCCGAGTAGGGTCCTGGATCGTAACCTCATAAGTTGAAATTTTGATATGAGTTTCGGTATGCAGCTTTGAAGTTAAGTCGATGTATATGAAAGATGAAAGCTCACCAAATTTGGTGTCAATCAGACACTTGATGAACACTACATAGGGCCATATGACCACTCGCTAATCTACCCCAGAAAGATTAAAATGTCTCAAAATGTACTATAGGGGAAGACATGGTATCAGTTCTCTACTACCCCATGGCCTTGTATCACGGTTAGGGCGAGCACTGCGAGACGAGTGTCTCATATGACTTCCTTTAAAATGAGCTTTCAAGGACAGTGCCAGATGATACAGGTGCACTCCAGCCCATGTGTCAGAAGTTGGTATATGTACTCGCTAACGGGTACAGAGTTCGTAAATGACATGACATGGACATAAGAGGGTTCATGTCCCAATGAGAACTCAGACGATGGATGTTCAGGATGTCTTGATAAGAAGGGTGACACATGAGGTCGATCCTGATAGACATGTCCGATAAGACATAGGATGACATCACAATGTACGGGTCGTTCATCTCCGTTAATTAGTTAACGCAGGGCTAATTACATCTCGAAACTAAAAAAAAAAAAAAAAAAAAAAAACCCTAATTGTTCAAATTCCCATCCCCAAAATATGTGAATTGGAGATTTTGTATTCCTATCCACCACCTCACTTAAAAGGGGGAATTTATGTCATTTCTGACCTACAAACCCTAATTTTATTAATGGAGAAATTAAACCTTATGGGTCCCTCGGGAGAAAAAGAAGTCCATAAAACTAGGTCAAAATCCAATCTTTAAGCAACTTTTAACACCTGATTCACGCAATTAAGACCGTGCATGAATCTGAATGTTATAAATTGAATTAAAATCATATATATTTTTAAAATTTTTTCGAACAAGAACATGTATAAAATAATCTCTAGAGAGAGAAAATGGCGGACGTGGATAAAAAGGCGAAACTGTGAGAGAGAGAGAGAGAGAGAGAGAGAGATGGAACCGACGTTGACTCAGATGTTTTCTTTCAATTTTCCCCAATTTCCGTTTGCTCGTCACAGAACTTCCAAAATCCCACCACACCCGAAAAAGTTAGAGAGAGAAAAGATAGAGAGAGAAAAAGAGGAGTGAAAATCAGTTGAAAATTCCAAGAACATTGCATTTAGACTCGAAACGCCTTTGTGGGTCTCTGAAATCTCGGACAAAAATGGTGGATCAAAGACGGTTTATGGGTTCACACCTGAAGAACGACTGAGGCAGTCGTTTGGATGTTGTCTGTTGAACTCGAATGAGCAAAAGAACCCAGGTGATTGATCGATTACTCTCTTTTTGATTTGGGGTTTGATTTTTGGAGTGTTTTGAGTTTGAATCGTTTGCTGATGAAATGGGTGTTGTAAAATGCTTGTTTAGAGGGGATTTAGTGATTTTCAACTGATCGCGAACTGGCGTTGTTGCCTTTGAATGTTATTGAGCTGTATTAGTTAGGATCTTCTTGACTTGAAATGGGTTTATATTGCAAATATGATATGTTCACATGGCGGATCTGGTGTTTGTAATGGTGATGAAATTGTGATATTAGCTATTGCTCTCTTAAGAACAGTGAATTTTGTTGAAATGTTTTGTGCAAACATGAAATGGGTCTTGTTGGTTGATTTGAAAGATGAATATTAGCTTAGAAACGAAGCAGAATGGTCCTGTTTGATGTGTTATCTGCTTCTCATGGTGTTGATAGTTCCATGGGAAGGTTTGCTTCTAAGAAGCACGGACACGAACACGAGACACGGATTGGAACACATTGTCCGTGCTTTGCTGTTTTCTCTGTTCTTGTATAGGCTGCTGAAATCGACAACTAATTCGCTATATGATTATGTATTTTGATTGGGCAATTCATTGGTATTAATGTTTTCTTATATCAGCTATTGCTGTTGAGTTCTCTTCTCTTAAAGAACAGTGAATCTTGTTGAAATGTTTTGTGAAAACATGAAATGGGTCTTTTTGGTTGATTTGAAAGATGAATATTAGCTTAGAAACGAAGCAGAATGGTCCTGTTTGATGTGTTATCTGCTTCTCATGGTGTTGATAGTTCCATGGGAAGGTTTGCTTCTAAGAAGCACGGACACGAACACGAGACACGGATTGGAACACATTGTCCGTGCTTTGCTGTTTTCTCTGTTCTTGTATAGGCTGCTGAAATCGACAACTAATTCGCTATATGATTATGTATTTTGATTGGGCAATTCATTGGTATTAATGTTTTCTTATATCAGCTATTGCTGTTGAGTTCTCTTCTCTTAAAGAACAGTGAATCTTGTTGAAATGTTTTGTGAAAACATGAAATGGGTCTTTTTGGTTGATTTGAAAGATGAATATTAGCTTAGAAACGAAGCAGAATGGTCCTGTTTGATGTGTTATCTGCTTCTCATGGTGTTGATAGTTCCATGGGAAGGTTTGCTTCTAAGAAGCACGGACACGAACACGAGACACGGATTGGAACACATTGTCCGTGCTTTGCTGTTTTCTCTGTTCTTGTATAGGCTGCTGAAATCGACAACTAATTCGCTATATGATTATGTATTTTGATTGGGCAATTCATTGGTATTAATGTTTTCTTATATCAGCTATTGCTGTTGAGTTCTCTTCTCTTAAAGAACAGTGAATCTTGTTGAAATGTTTTGTGAAAACATGAAATGGGTCTTTTTGGTTGATTTGAAAGATGAATATTAGCTTAGAAACGAAGCAGAATGGTCCTGTTTGATGTGTTATCTGCTTCTCATGGTGTTGATAGTTCCATGGGAAGGTTTGCTTCTAAGAAGCACGGACACGAACACGAGACACGGATTGGAACACATTGTCCGTGCTTTGCTGTTTTCTCTGTTCTTGTATAGGCTGCTGAAATCGACAACTAATTCGCTATATGATTATGTATTTTGATTGGGCAATTCATTGGTATTAATGTTTTCTTATATCAGCTATTGCTGTTGAGTTCTCTTCTCTTAAAGAACAGTGAATCTTGTTGAAATGTTTTGTGAAAACATGAAATGGGTCTTTTTGGTTGATTTGAAAGATGAATATTAGCTTAGAAACGAAGCAGAATGGTCCTGTTTGATGTGTTATCTGCTTCTCATGGTGTTGATAGTTCCATGGGAAGGTTTGCTTCTAAGAAGCACGGACACGAACACAAGACACAGATCGGAACACATTGTCCGTGCTTCACTGTTTTCTCTGATCTTGTATATGTTGCTGAAATCGACAACTAATTCGCTATATGATTATGTATTTTGATTGGGCAGATTCATTGGTATTGATGTTTTCTTATATCAGCTATTGTTGTGACTTCCCTGCCCTTAAGAACAGAGTATTTTGTTGAAGTGTTTTGTGCAAACATGAAATGGGTCTTGTTGGTTGATTTGAAAGATGAATATTAGCTTAGAAACGAAGCAGAATGGTCCTGTTCGATGTGTTATCTTCTTCTCATGGTGTTGATAGTTCCATGGGAAGGTTGTTGAGGTTTGTTGGGAGGGAGTCCGTACATTAGCTAATTTAGGGAATGATCATAGATTTATAAGTAAGGAAAACATCTCTATTGGTACGAGGCTTTTTGTGGAAAGTCAGGNTTTTAACTTAGTTATGGGTTCGGATTACTAACATGGTATCAGAGTCATGCCCTTAACTTATCCATGTCAATAGAATTCTCAAATGTCGAACAAAGAAGTTGTGAGTCTCGAAGGTGTAGTCAAAAGTGCCTCAAGTATAGAACAAAAAAGGTGTACTATGTTCGAGGACTCCAGAGAAGGAGTCGAGCCTCGATTAAGGGGAGGCTGTTCGAGGGCTCCATAGGCCTCGGGGGAGGCTCTATAGTGTACTTTGTTTGAGGGGAGGATTATTGGGAGGGAGTCCCACATTGGGTAATTTAGGAAATGATCATGGGTTTATAAGTAAGGAATACATCTCCATTGGTATGAGGCCTTTTGGGGAAACCCAAAGCAAAGCCACGAGAGCTTATGCTCAAAGTGGACAATATCATACCATTGTGGAGATCCGTGGTTCCTAACTAAGGTTTTCTTCTAAGAAGCACAGACACAAACACGAGACATGGATCTGAACACATTGTCCGTGCTTCGTGGTTTTCTCTATACTTGTATATGTTGCTGAAATCGACAACTAATTCGCTATATGAATATGTATTTTGATTCGGCAGATTCATTGGCATTAATGTTGCCTTTTCGTATATTTTTGTGTACCAGATAAACAGGGAACGGTCCGTAAGTCATCGACCAGTACGGTCTAGTTGACATGGAGTCTTGTTATTGCATTGAGCCTCAATGGCCTGCTGATGAGCTCTTGAAGAAGTATCAGTACATCTCAGATTTCTTCATTGCACTTGCATATTTCTCCATCCCCTTGGAGCTCATCTACTTCGTAAAGAAATCTGCAGTGTTTCCTTACAGATGGGTTCTTGTTCAGTTTGGTGCTTTCATTGTTCTTTGTGGAGCAACACATCTTATTAACTTATGGACGTTTTCGATGCATTCAAGAACCGTAGCGATAGTAATGACCATTTCAAAGGTTTTAACCGCTGTGGTATCGTGTGCGACTGCGCTTATGCTTGTGCATATTATACCAGATTTATTGAGTGTGAAAACCCGAGAGCTGTTTCTGAAGAACAAGGCTGCTGAATTGGATAGGGAAATGGGACTCATACGTACACAAGAAGAAACGGGTCGACACGTAAGGATGCTTACTCATGAAATTAGGAGTACACTCGATCGACATACGATACTCAAAACTACACTTATTGAGCTGGGAAGAACTTTGGCTTTGGAAGAGTGTGCACTTTGGATGCCAACACGTTCTGGATTGGAACTTCAACTATCCTATACTCTTCATCAACAAAATCCAGTTGGGTATACCGTTCCCATCAACCTCCCCGTGATCAGCCAAGTTTTTAGTAGTAACCGTGCAGTTAAGATATCACCAAACTGCCCGGTGGCTCGGCTACGACCTCTCGCTGGGAGTTACGTCCCGGGAGAGGTGGTTGCTGTTCGTGTCCCGCTATTGCATCTTTCTCATTTTCAAATAAATGATTGGCCCGAGCTTTCGACTAAGCGATTCGCCCTCATGGTTTTGATGCTTCCATCAGATAGTGCTCGACAATGGCGCTTTCATGAGCTGGAGCTGGTTGAAGTTGTTGCTGATCAGGTATCCATGAACTTGTTTATCTTTAGCTTGTTAGCATGGATTCTTTATCAAAATTTCACATTCCCCTTTGAAATCTTATAAGAAGTTAATTGCAATATGTTTGTCTAGAATTTCCACTTAGTTGTGCTTAAAAAACACTTTTTGATCTTTGAACTTTCATGTTAGTCCCTACACTTTTCATCACGTAACGGTTTAGTTTGTATGACCATGACTGTGTTTTCCAGAGAATAAGTTGTTTTAAGCGTTTTTCGAAGTTTATGTTATAAATGATGTTCATCTTAAGAGTTATATTTCCGCATTAGAGATGAACACGAGACGTTAGTAGCTACTCTGAGTATGTGGAAATTTAGGGTCGTTACAAGTTTAGTCCCTACACTTCTCATCGTGTAACGGTTTAGTTATTGTCGTGATAGATAAGTCGGGGTTTAATTGTTACAAATTTGAAAGTATAGGAGTAAATTGGTAAAGTTTTATTAAATTGTTCGCTAAAAGTTAAGTTTCTTGAAACTTGAGGATTAACCTATAACATATTATTCAGAACAGGTTGGGATTGTTTTTATGCTGCTGCAGCTTAAAGCTGAATCCTTGCATGTTGTACAGGTGGACAACTGTTATGAATTTATTGTAGGGTGATGTTTTCTAGATGTTGCATGGGCCAATACAGTGCACCAATTAAAAATTGTTTGTTTTTTATATTAAATCTGAGTTCTTGCATGTTCTACTGGTGGGCCACCCCATTGTTTTATCCGGTGCTTTAGATGGTGGTACACCGTTGGAGCAAAACCCTTAACCCATGTAACCTCAAGAAAAGAATGGAACAAAAATTAGCTATCAACGCCCAAGCCCACCGCTAGCATATTGTCTTCTTTAGGCTTTCCCTTTCGGGCTTTCCCTTGAGGTTTTTAAAACGCGTCTGCTAGGGAGAGGTTTCCATATCCTTATAAAGAATGTTTCGTTCTTCTCCCCAATCGATGTGGGATCTTACAATCCATCCCCTTTGGGGCCCAGTGTCCTCACTGACACACGTTTCCTTCTCCAATCGATGTGGGACCCCCGATCCACCCCCTTAGGGGCCCAGTAGCCTTGCTGGCACACCGCCTCGTGTCCACCTCCCTTCAGGGCTAAGCCTCCCCGCTGGCACATCGCACGGTGTTTGGCTTTGATATCATTAGTAATGACCCAAGCCCACCGCTAGTAGATATTTTCCTCTTTGGACTTTTCCTTTTGGGCTTACTCTCAAGGTTTTTAAAACGTGTCTGCTAGGGAGAGGTTTCCACACCCTTATAAAAAATGCTTCGTTCTCCGCCCCAACTGATGTGGGATCTTACAATCCACCCCTTTTGGAGCCCAGCGTCCTCACTGACGCTCGTTCCCTTCTCCAATCGATGTGGGACCCCCCAACCCACCCCCTTCGTGGCCCAACAGTCTTGCTGGCACACTGCCTCGTGTCCACCCCCCTTCAGGGCTAAGCCTCCCTGCTGGCACATCGCCCGGTGTCTGGCTCTAATACCATTTGTAACGTCCCAAGCCCACTGCTAGTAGATATTGTCCTCTTTGGGCTTTCCCTTTCGGGCTTACCTTCAAGGTTTTTGAAACGTGTCTGTTAGGGAGAGGTTTCCACACCCTTATAAAGAATGTTTTGTTCTCCTTCCCAACCGATGTGAGATCTCACATATAGTGTTAAAATAAATAAAAAAAGTTGTAATTGTAAGAGTGAAGTTTGTTTATTTGAAGAACTTATTTGATTTTTGGTCAATTTTCTTTCGGGATAGGCGGCTAATACTAATCTAATAAGTTCAGTCGTCGTTGTCGTCGTCGTCTAACCTTTTGGTGGTTTGATCAATCTCTTCTGACCATTGATCCATGTATGTACATTTGAAACTAGGTAGCTGTTGCTCTTTCTCATGCTGCAATCTTGGAAGAGTCGATGAGAGCTAGAGATCTTTTGATGGAGCAGAATGTTGCTCTTGATCTAGCCAGGAGAGAAGCAGAAACAGCGATACGTGCCCGGAACGATTTCTTGGCTGTCATGAACCATGAGATGAGGACCCCGATGCATGCCGTAATTGCACTCTCTTCATTGTTGCAAGAGACTGAACTTACACCAGAGCAACGCCTAATGGTCGAAACAATATTAAAAAGCAGTAATCTCTTAGCCACTCTGATAAATGATGTTTTGGATCTTTCGAGGCTCGAAGATGGTAGCCTACAACTGGACATCGGCACGTTTAATCTTCACGCTGTTTTCAAAGAGGTCTGACAAACAATATCATATGATTAACCATGTTGCAAATATCTATTACCTATCTGATACCAACACTAATTGTTGCAGGTACTTAACTTGATCAAGCCTGTTGCACTAGTCAAAAAGTTATCATTGACCTTGCATTTAGGTCCTGATTTGCCAGCATACGCCATCGGTGACGAGAAACGTCTTATGCAAGCCATTCTTAACGTTGTGGGTAACGCCGTGAAATTTTCAAAAGAAGGCAGTATATCAATCACAGCCATTGTTGCAAAATCTGAAACCTTCAGAGAATGTCGAGTTCAAGATTTTCTCCCCGTGCCAAGTGATAATCACTTCTATTTACGCGTACAGGTTTGTTTACTCGGCACGTAGAATCGAATGAACTTTCCATATCATTACGTAGAAAAAACGTTACAATTTTTTTTCTTCATGTATAGGTAAAAGATGCTGGATCTGGAATTAGTCCTCAAGAAATTCCTAAACTGTTCACAAAATTTGCACAAACTCACACTGTGGCTACAAGAAACTCTAGTGGCAGTGGTCTTGGGCTTGCAATTTGTAAGAGGTGAAGTGTTCATAGCTCTGGTTTTTCTCTCATTAATCACTTGTTTTGTTTCGTATTTAAAGTAAGCTATGTGATCAGGTTTGTGAATCTTATGGAAGGACAAATTTGGCTTGAAAGTGAAGGGCTTGGAAAGGGATGTACAGCCACTTTTATTGTAAAACTTGGAATTGCTGATCAATCTAATGAATCAAAGCTTCCCTTTACATCGAAAATTCACGAGAACAACATTAATGCAAGTTTTCCTGGGCTCAAAGTTCTCGTTATGGACGAAAACGGGTTAGTAACGTTTTACCTATTTTTGCTTCGAAATTTATGTTTAGATGTAATTTGTACCATGTTTGTGTTCATAATGTTCTCTGCCTTTTGAATGAGCTGTTTCTTGTGGATGTAATTCTGCCATAAACTGCATAACGCACGAGATCGAAGTCTCTTGTTTTTAGCAACTTTTAAGGTTCTTCGAACACAATTGTGCTACTTTTCAATCTTGTTCTTGAACTGGAATTATGTTTCTGTAAGTGAACGGTATTTATTTGGGTTGGAACGAAAATTCGTGCTTATTCCATAAAGTTATGCCATAAAGTTCTTGTTATGGACGAGAACGGGTTAGTAACGTTTTACCTATTTTTGCTTCGAAATTTATGTTTAGATGTAATTTGTACCATGTTTGTGTTCATAATGTTCATGTAATTCTGCCATAAACTGCATAACACGAGATCGAAGTCTCGTATTTTTAGCTACTTTTAAGGTTCTTTCAAACACAATTGTGCTACTTTCCAATCTTGTTCTTGAACTGGAATTATGTTTCTGTAAGTGAACTGTATTTATTTGGGTTGGAACAAAAATTCGTGCTTATTCCGTATAGTTATGCTCGGGGAAAGGGACGTCGGGTGTGAGTTTGCTGAACGAGGAAGAAATAGATTGTGAAGCCATTAGTTTTTTTTCGTAGCTGTGCATAGGAGGGGTGAAGAGGGCTTGTAACAGGGGTCGATCGGTAACGTCTTAGCGATTTCTGAGAGCTTTAGCTGGAGAGACTGTTTAACGAAGAATCGGTTTTTTAGGTGGTGTGGAGTGTTTGGAGCGAAATATGGCTCTTGTTTGACATAAATATTGTAACGACTCTAAATTTCTACTTACTCAGAGTTGCTACTAACGTCGCATGCTCTGTTAAAATGCCGAGTGTTTGGGTAGTGTGTAGTGTGGAGCGTGGAGTGTTTGGGGTGAAATATGGCTCTTGTTTGACATAAATATTGTAACGACCCTAAATTTCTACTTACTTAGAGTCGCTACTAACGTCTCATGCTTTGCTAAAATGTGGAGTGTTCGGGTAGTGTGGAGTGTGGAGTGTTTGGGGTGAAATATGGCTATCTGCTAGGGAGAGGTTTCCACACCCTTATAAAAAATGCTTCGTTCTCCGCCCCAACTGATGTGGGATCTTACAATCCACCCCTTTTGGAGCCCAGCGTCCTCACTGACGCTCGTTCCCTTCTCCAATCGATGTGGGACCCCCCAACCCACCCCCTTCGTGGCCCAACAGTCTTGCTGGCACACTGCCTCGTGTCCACCCCCCTTCAGGGCTAAGCCTCCCTGCTGGCACATCGCCCGGTGTCTGGCTCTAATACCATTTGTAACGTCCCAAGCCCACTGCTAGTAGATATTGTCCTCTTTGGGCTTTCCCTTTCGGGCTTACCTTCAAGGTTTTTGAAACGTGTCTGTTAGGGAGAGGTTTCCACACCCTTATAAAGAATGTTTTGTTCTCCTTCCCAACCGATGTGAGATCTCACATATAGTGTTAAAATAAATAAAAAAAGTTGTAATTGTAAGAGTGAAGTTTGTTTATTTGAAGAACTTATTTGATTTTTGGTCAATTTTCTTTCGGGATAGGCGGCTAATACTAATCTAATAAGTTCAGTCGTCGTTGTCGTCGTCGTCTAACCTTTTGGTGGTTTGATCAATCTCTTCTGACCATTGATCCATGTATGTACATTTGAAACTAGGTAGCTGTTGCTCTTTCTCATGCTGCAATCTTGGAAGAGTCGATGAGAGCTAGAGATCTTTTGATGGAGCAGAATGTTGCTCTTGATCTAGCCAGGAGAGAAGCAGAAACAGCGATACGTGCCCGGAACGATTTCTTGGCTGTCATGAACCATGAGATGAGGACCCCGATGCATGCCGTAATTGCACTCTCTTCATTGTTGCAAGAGACTGAACTTACACCAGAGCAACGCCTAATGGTCGAAACAATATTAAAAAGCAGTAATCTCTTAGCCACTCTGATAAATGATGTTTTGGATCTTTCGAGGCTCGAAGATGGTAGCCTACAACTGGACATCGGCACGTTTAATCTTCACGCTGTTTTCAAAGAGGTCTGACAAACAATATCATATGATTAACCATGTTGCAAATATCTATTACCTATCTGATACCAACACTAATTGTTGCAGGTACTTAACTTGATCAAGCCTGTTGCACTAGTCAAAAAGTTATCATTGACCTTGCATTTAGGTCCTGATTTGCCAGCATACGCCATCGGTGACGAGAAACGTCTTATGCAAGCCATTCTTAACGTTGTGGGTAACGCCGTGAAATTTTCAAAAGAAGGCAGTATATCAATCACAGCCATTGTTGCAAAATCTGAAACCTTCAGAGAATGTCGAGTTCAAGATTTTCTCCCCGTGCCAAGTGATAATCACTTCTATTTACGCGTACAGGTTTGTTTACTCGGCACGTAGAATCGAATGAACTTTCCATATCATTACGTAGAAAAAACGTTACAATTTTTTTTCTTCATGTATAGGTAAAAGATGCTGGATCTGGAATTAGTCCTCAAGAAATTCCTAAACTGTTCACAAAATTTGCACAAACTCACACTGTGGCTACAAGAAACTCTAGTGGCAGTGGTCTTGGGCTTGCAATTTGTAAGAGGTGAAGTGTTCATAGCTCTGGTTTTTCTCTCATTAATCACTTGTTTTGTTTCGTATTTAAAGTAAGCTATGTGATCAGGTTTGTGAATCTTATGGAAGGACAAATTTGGCTTGAAAGTGAAGGGCTTGGAAAGGGATGTACAGCCACTTTTATTGTAAAACTTGGAATTGCTGATCAATCTAATGAATCAAAGCTTCCCTTTACATCGAAAATTCACGAGAACAACATTAATGCAAGTTTTCCTGGGCTCAAAGTTCTCGTTATGGACGAGAACGGGTTAGTAACGTTTTACCTATTTTTGCTTCGAAATTTATGTTTAGATGTAATTTGTACCATGTTTGTGTTCATAATGTTCTCTGCCTTTTGAATGAGCTGTTTCTTGTGGATGTAATTCTGCCATAAACTGCATAACGCACGAGATCGAAGTCTCTTGTTTTTAGCAACTTTTAAGGTTCTTCGAACACAATTGTGCTACTTTTCAATCTTGTTCTTGAACTGGAATTATGTTTCTGTAAGTGAACGGTATTTATTTGGGTTGGAACGAAAATTCGTGCTTATTCCATAAAGTTATGCCATAAAGTTCTTGTTATGGACGAGAACGGGTTAGTAACGTTTTACCTATTTTTGCTTCGAAATTTATGTTTAGATGTAATTTGTACCATGTTTGTGTTCATAATGTTCTCTGCCTTTTGAATGAGCTGTTTCTTGTGGATGTAATTCTGCCATAAACTGCATAACGCACGAGATCGAAGTCTCTTGTTTTTAGCAACTTTTAAGGTTCTTCGAACACAATTGTGCTACTTTTCAATCTTGTTCTTGAACTGGAATTATGTTTCTGTAAGTGAACGGTATTTATTTGGGTTGGAACGAAAATTCGTGCTTATTCCATAAAGTTATGCCATAAAGTTCTTGTTATGGACGAGAACGGGTTAGTAACGTTTTACCTATTTTTGCTTCGAAATTTATGTTTAGATGTAATTTGTACCATGTTTGTGTTCATAATGTTCATGTAATTCTGCCATAAACTGCATAACACGAGATCGAAGTCTCGTATTTTTAGCTACTTTTAAGGTTCTTTCAAACACAATTGTGCTACTTTCCAATCTTGTTCTTGAACTGGAATTATGTTTCTGTAAGTGAACTGTATTTATTTGGGTTGGAACAAAAATTCGTGCTTATTCCGTATAGTTATGCTCGGGGAAAGGGACGTCGGGTGTGAGTTTGCTGAACGAGGAAGAAATAGATTGTGAAGCCATTAGTTTTTTTTCGTAGCTGTGCATAGGAGGGGTGAAGAGGGCTTGTAACAGGGGTCGATCGGTAACGTCTTAGCGATTTCTGAGAGCTTTAGCTGGAGAGACTGTTTAACGAAGAATCGGTTTTTTAGGTGGTGTGGAGTGTTTGGAGCGAAATATGGCTCTTGTTTGACATAAATATTGTAACGACTCTAAATTTCTACTTACTCAGAGTTGCTACTAACGTCGCATGCTCTGTTAAAATGCCGAGTGTTTGGGTAGTGTGTAGTGTGGAGCGTGGAGTGTTTGGGGTGAAATATGGCTCTTGTTTGACATAAATATTGTAACGACCCTAAATTTCTACTTACTTAGAGTCGCTACTAACGTCTCATGCTTTGCTAAAATGTGGAGTGTTCGGGTAGTGTGGAGTGTGGAGTGTTTGGGGTGAAATATGGCTTTGGTTTGACATAAATATTGTAACGACCCTAAATTTTTACTTAAAGTTGCTACTAACGTCTCATGCTTGGCTAAAATGCGGAGTGTTCGGGTAGTGTGGAGTGTTTGGGGTGAAATATGGCTCTGGTTTGACATAAATATTGTAACGACTCTAAATTTCTACTTACTTAGAGTCACTGCTAACGTCTCATGCTCTGCTAAAATGTTTGACATAAATATTATCGAACCAATCTCTGATGAGTCAAACCATACTATATATTTGTTGGAATTGCCTTTCGAGTTCTAATATTGATGCTGCATTTGCTGTCACAGAGTTAGCCGGTCAGTAACGAAGGGACTTCTCGTACATCTCGGATGCGAGGTAACGACGGCAGGCTCAGTCGAGGAATTCTTACGAGTCGTCTCCCAGGAACACAGGATTGTTTTCATGGATATATGCACTCCTGGAGTCGATGGTTACGAACTAACCATACGCATACGCGAAAAGTTTGCAAAAAGCCACGAAAGACCGTTCATGGTAGTCCTCACTGGGAACTCAGATAAAGTAACAAAGGAGAGCTGCCTGAGAGTCGGCATGGACGGGCTAATACTAAAACCCGTTTCGATTGATAAAATGAGGAGCGTGTTGTCGGAACTTATAGAGCGTCGTGTTCTATTTGAGACTTCTTGAAAGGGACAGGGAGAGTATAGAGGAAAGGATATATAACCCTTTTGCTATGTGTACATACAAGGGGCATTGTAGTGATGATCCTGAGATTATAAGGGCACATGCCCAATTCAGATTCATATCAAAACCTGTTCTCTGCCTCTGATAATCCTCTAACTTTGCTAATTCTTCATTTTCTTAGTGTTTTGTGATGGAAATAGAGAGCTTTGTGTATTTTTCGAGTTCGAGTTTTGAAATTATATAAAAGAATTTAGAGCGTAGAGATGTAATCGAAATCTATCTTAAAAACGTTCAAAGTATTAAGGGTATATTTGGAATTTTTTAGTTTTTTTATTTTTGAGAGATCTCGATATTTTGAGAGTTTTTTTAATTCTCGAACTTCCTTCCTCCCTAAATGAAGGGTTATTATTGGTGTGTTCCTTCGAGAATGTGAGGAGAAGGGAACGGAACATTTCTTATAGGTGTGGGCCTTTGCCTAGTAGATGCGTTTTACAACATTGATGGGAAGCCTGAAAGACCCAAGGAAGACATCCCCAGTAAACGCGTTTAAAAACCTTGAAGGGAAGCTCAAAAGGAAAAGTCTCTCCCTAGTAGACGCATTATAAAACCTTGAGGGAAAACTATCTGCTAGCCCACGAAACCTCTTTCTGGTAGATGTGTAGGGAAAGCCCCGACAATATCTGCTGGCCCACAAAACCTCTCCCTAGTAGACGCGTAGGGAAAGTCCAAATAAGACAATATCTGCTAACCCATGAAGCCTCTCCCCGCTGAACTTCTCCCTAGTAGATGTGTTTTAAACCGAAGGGAAGCCTAAAATGGAAAACCTCTCCCTACTGGACCCGTTTAAGATATTGAGAGAAAGACTAAAGAAAACAATACATGCTAGCCCACGACACCTCTCTCTAATAGACGCATTTTAAAATCTTGAGGGAAGGCCAAAAAAGACAATATCTGCTCGCCCATTGAATGAAACATTATAAGGGTCTCGAAAAACCTCTCGTTATTAGACATGTTTTAAAACCTTGAAGGGAAGCCCAAATAAGACAATATCTACTAGCCCACCTCTCACTAGTAGACACATTTTAAAACTTAGAGGGGAAGCCCGGAAAGGAAAGCCTAAAGAAGACAATATCTATTAGTTGTGGACTAAAACGGTTACAATTTTAGTATATTCACGGAAAGAGAAAGCATCGAGAAAAAAACAAAATACAGGCACAATTAATTTACCCACCTGTTTTACTTTTAGAAACTGTACCGCCCCTAAATTTCTTGTCTAAATTAGAGATGCCACTACGTGCATGATTTAATAACATACACGAAATTTCATAATTAGTATTAGAGGCAGACACTGGGCAGTATACCAGTAATGATGTTGGGCCGAGGGTGGATTGTGAGTTCCACATCGGTGGAGAGGGAAACAAAACATTTCTTATACGGGTGTGGAAACCTCTCCTTAATAGACATGTTCTAAAATTGTGAGGCTGACGACTATACGTAATGAGCTAAAACGTACAATATCGGCTAGGGGTGAACTTCAAGTTAATTTAAATTTATTATATTTTTAATCGAAATGGACACGGAGATTCAAAGTTCTAACGAGTGATGTTATGTTAAGTTGAACTATGCTCGTGTTTGTGTTAAAGGGTAAATTTGTAATTTTATGTCTTCATTTTGAAGGGTAAAGTGTTTAATTTGGAAAATTAACCCTCACCTACCTATCTCGATTTTTTCATATTTGACCCCAAAATTCTCAATCCGCCATTGATCACCAAAACCAGTAACACCGACGGTCTTCCTCACCGCATTTGTCTAAATCCCATTCTGAAGCAAAATCAAGGAGATGGTGTTCTAAATTGTAATCGGATTTCGTTCTTTGGACTAATTTCCTTGCGATTGATTCATGACATTGGCATCTTTGTAGTTGAATCCGATCCATTTCAATTCTGAAACATCAGAAGTGGCAGCCATGGGAGCACCTTCAGCTTCCTCCACCGACGGAGGAGGAGGTTACCGAGATGCCGAATCTCTCTTCCGTACCAAACCCATTTCTGAAATTCGCAAGGTGGAATCCTCCACCCGTGCTCAGATCCAGTCCAAGCAAGAGGAGCTTCGGCAACTCGTCGGTAACCGTTACCGAGATCTGATCGACTCTGCCGACTCCATCGTTCTTATGAAGTCTACTTCCAATTCTATTTCCTCTAATCTCTCTTCAATTCACCTTTCCATTCGTTCCCTTTCGTCTTCTGATTCGCTCACGCATCTTCCTTCTCATAATCATGTTCGTGTTACGCTTTATGCCATTGCTTCTCGGGTTAAGTATCTTGTTGATACCCCTGAGAATATTTGGGGTTGTCTCGATGAGTCCATGTTTCTCGAAGCTGCTGTTCGTCATCTTCGAGCGAAGCATGTACAGCAAGCTTTGACTACCCATAATGCCGATTCGGATCGTAAGTTTCTTTCAAAATTTCCTCTGCTTCAGCATCACTGGCAGATAGTTGAGAGCTTCAAATATCAGATTTCGCAGCGTAGTCGTGAGAGACTGCTCGATCGTGGACTTGGGGTTGGAGCTTATGCAGATGCTTTGGCTGCTGTCGCCGTTATTGATGAACTTGAGCCGAAGCAAGTACTTAATTTGTTTCTCGAATCGAGAAAATCTTGGATTTCTCAAAAATTAGGTACATGTGGGAGCAATGTAGCTTGCTCAATTGTAGTATCCGTGTTCTGCGAGGTTTTGGCTATAATTCAGGTCAGTATAGGACAGGTGGGTGAGTTGTTCTTGCAAGTATTGAATGATATGCCATTGTTTTACAAAGTTATATTGAGCTCTCCACCTGCATCTCAATTGTTCGGTGGAATTCCCAACCCGGACGAAGAAGTTAGGCTCTGGAAGTTATTTAGGGATACATTAGAGTCAGTCATGGTCATGCTTGAGAAAGATTACATTGCTAGGACTTGCTCAAGTTGGCTAAGAGAATGTGGGAGAGAGATTGTTAGCCAGATCAATGGAAGGTTTTTGATTGATGCCATTGGAAGCGGCCAGGACCTTGCTTCTGCTGAGAAATTAATAAGAGAGACAATGGAAAGTAAGGAAGTCTTGGAAGGAAGTTTGGATTGGTTGAAAAGTGTTTTCGGGTCTGAAATTGAGTTGCCGTGGAGTCGAATGAGGGAACTTGTTTTGGAAGATGACTCAGACCTCTGGGATGACATATTTGAGGATGCATTTGCTCGCAGGATGAAAGCTATTATCGACTCGAAATTCAAAGAACTGATTGAAGTAATTAATATTGAAGAATCGGTTCATCTACCCGAGTTTGCTTTAAGTAGTAGTATTATGGATTTCCAGGGATACTTGAACAGGCCCTCTACAGGTGGTGGGGTTTGGTTTATTGAATTCAATGCTAAGAAAGTCTGTCCAACTGTGGGAGCAAAAGCATGTTTAGAAGAGAGTGATTCTAATAGTTGTATCAATGCATATTTCGGTCCAGAAGTCAGTCGTATCAGAGATGCATTCGAGAACTGTTGTAAGAGTGTACTTGAGGATCTTCTCAGTTTCATAGAATCTCCCAAGGCATCAATAAGGTTAAAAGATTTGGCTCCTTATCTACAGAGTAAGTGCTATGAAAGCATGTCAACCATATTGATGGAGCTAGAAAAAGAGATCGATAATCTATATAGTAACATGGAAGGTAGTCGGACTGCTAATCAGCCCGTTAGTCCTGCTCCACTTGTTGAGAGATCACTTTTCGTTGGTCGACTCCTGTTTGCATTTCAAAATCACTTGAAGCACATTAGTGTCATCCTTGGGTCACCAAAATTTTGGGTAAATGACATATCATCCTCGGTTTTTGATAAGCATTCTTCATTACTGCGACCGTCGAAAGGTGCTCCTGATTCTCCTTTATACATTAATTCTCCAGGACGACAAATGTCTACTGATTCTAGAAGACAAACGTCACTAGCCGTAACTGCGCTGCTTGGAACTAAAGAAAGTGCAAGCCCAAAACTTGAAGAATTGAATAGAGTTATTCATGATCTTTCTGTGAGGTCTCATACCTTGTGGATGCGATGGTTATGTAATGAGCTTTCTGCCATTCTCTCTAGAGATCTTGCCCGAGATGATGCCCTACTGTCAGCAACGCCCTTGAGGGTAAGTGGTATTTGCTTTATTTTATTTTACTGTTACCGTTTTGTAATTTCTTTGTCAGAACCTGCCTTGTACATGTGCATTGAGACCTTCAATGACTGTTTTCCTCAATGCCAAATCATTTATAGTAAAACTCATCTATTTGATTTAGCATTTTTAACTATACAACCAAGAAAATTTGTGAGCTAGGAAAATTATTTTCCATGTTTCACGCCGAAAGTTTATTCATATTCATCTTTATTCACATTGATCTTTTGTTGTGAAACTAGCTTAATTTCTTTTTTACAGGCTTTTATGTTTTTGTTGATTATTGATTAGTTACTGTCTGATTATTGTTGGTGAGAAACCTGTGATGGTGGTTGGATATCCTTGGATGCAATGAAGGCATCAGTATTTTGGAACAAGTTTTTACCACCTACTTGGATTATAAAATATTTCATGAGAACCCAGTTTCTTGTTTTGATGAATGAAAAAGTTGCCATGAAATGAAATCACATAGAGGCTAAGGTTGCAAAAGGTGGGAGCAGGACTTTGGAAGTGATTCATTTCGTTGAGGAATAAATATCAAACACTTCGACGTTTAGATTTCTCATTTAGCAAAAAATATAGTTAAAACAAGGTAAAAGAAGAAGTTGTGGTTTCAAGTGCTTGATTCCTGGATTAGGATTAATTTGTTTTTGTGGTCCCTTGCATTTTTTGGTATCAATACCCGAGTCAAGATCCTGAGCAACAAAGCCTCACATCCCCTCTCTCCGCAATCTCAATGCAATTGCAAAAGGAGCGGGAAAATCGCCACTTTATCCAATCCTTTTTTGCATATGCATTTAAAAAATGAAAGGAAAAAAAAAAAAAAAAAAAGAAACTACTAATTTGTCATTGAAAATGTGTGGAGTATACATTGTTTAATTTTTCCTGAAAAGGGCCATGACAGAAATTGAAATTTTTGTTAAAATCATATCATGTCTAGTTTTATGTGGTATTCTGATGCATCTTAGGTTTTTCCTACCAGTTTTCTGGTTTTCTTATCAAAATATTGCAGCTTTTTTCGTTTTCCTTTGGTTCTATTTTTGCTGATTTTGTTGTTTATAGTTGATGGATTTATGGTGATAGATATATCTTTTTGACAATTGGCAGGGCTGGGAAGAGACAGTAATCAAGCAAGAACAATCTGCTGAAGGCCAATCAGATATGAAAATTGCTCTTCCATCAATGCCTTCTCTTTATATAATTTCATTTCTATTCCGTGCATGTGAAGAAATTCACAGGATTGGAGGTCATGTTCTTGACAAGACAATTATTCGAAAATTTGCAACAACCCTGCTGGAAAAGGTATTTAGTTTGCTTGGATAAAAGTCTGTTGTTTTAAAAGTTTTTGAAATTTTCTTTTTTAATTGAAAATAAGTCTTCATTTTGATAAGTGAAAGGAAGGACTCTAGTTGTTAAGAATATAAACTATGGAAAATGATGGAAAAGCTTTATAGATAATTCCCAAAGGGAGGTATGAAGAGAGCAGCACAGCAAGATCCTTCTTCTTGAAGGTTATCATATTTCATTGTAACTAGATGTTCCAAATGATATAAAAGAATGCTGCATGTCAGATAAATTTACTTCTATTTTGAAGGGGTTTTACAACATGACAACTTTGATTGGAGCCAAACTGACACCAAAATTTTTGAATGATATCTCCAAAACCTTCGTAGCAAAGAGATATCTCAATGAAACGTGATCCTTGTCTTCTAACCAACGTCCTTGGCAAGAAATGTACCGTGAGTTTCGGAAACTAAGGATGAAGAATGCTGGACAAAAACCATTGTATTAATCCTCCTCAAGGAACCAGCTTGCAATAATCTTATGCCAAAATTAGTCTCTAAAAAAGGAAATATCTTAATTAGTGCCACCATTCATCTGCTAATTTTTCTATCATTTTATTTATTTGAAGTGCATGACAACTCATGCCTTCCATACATGCTGTACTTCCAATTCCATAATATTTAAGTTTATTAGTGTTCAATTTCACATTAGAATATCAGTGAGAATATTGCTATCCTTATATCTGTTTCTTGATGACATTGGTTTCTGTCCCTTGTCGGAGAGAAGGACTAAATGGGTAAAAATTGGGAAGTATAAAAATTAGAATAAGGATGAAGTATATGAAATATCTACGTGACTTCTGGGTCATTTGTGATGAAATATTATTGCTTTTCCCTCGCTATACATTGGAATGAAACGTCTGTTTTTCACTTGTATTTGGCATACAACTCATAAATCTGTGTTATGTGGTTCGATAGTGATTAAAAATTACATTATTTCAGCTTATATATTTTAGTACCTTGCAGGTTATAGGTATCTATGGAGATTTCATTTCATCTATGGAAGTTGGCGGGCCTCAAGTGTCAGAAAAAGGAGTATTGCAGGTCCTGTTGGATATAAGATTCACTGCTGATATTTTATGTGGGGCTCATTCTAACATGGGTGAAGAGTTGTCCAAAAACCCAAGGGCGAAGTATGCCTTCAGAAGGAAGCAGGATATAAGCGAGGAAAAATCAGTCGTTAGAGAGCGTGTGAATGCATTAACAGATTGTCTTTCAAAAAAGCTTGATCCAATTGACTGGCAAACGTAAGTTTAGTTTTTTATTTCTTACTTTTGTCATTGGAAGCTTTCTAATGGTTACAAATCACCATTTAGAGTTGATTGAGTCCTCTTACTTCTATTTTATTTCTCTGATTTCTCTGAAAGAAGAGTAGCTCACAAGGAAATTTTTAACGTACTAGCCTGTCTAATGGTCACAAATTATCGTTTCTAGTGGCTACAAATCCTGCTTGAAATATCGGTTGTTTGAGAGCATGTGAATTCATTAGCATATTGTCTTTCAAAAATTCTTGATTTCAATTCACTGGCAAACATATGTTTAGCTTTTTATTTCTTACTTTTGTCGTTGGAAGCTTTCTAATGTTTACAAATTATCATTTAGAGTTGATGGAGTCCTTTTCCTTCTATTTTATTTCTCTAAAAGCAGAGTAGCTCACAGGGAAGTTTTTAACGTACTAGCCTGTCATTAGGAAAAATAATAACTTCTGCAAACTTTAGTTGTTTATATTTTGAGTATTTGATTGCTTAAAAATGGAATCTTCTGACTTTCCGTTGTATAACTTTTTTATAAATACTAAAATCGATGACTAATGCTATCAATTTTAGTATTAAGAAAATTCCATGATGAATTACATGTTTCCTCTTAAAAAAAAAAAAGAAGCAAATTTAGAATTTTTTTTTTCTCACGGGTCCCAACCTTTGGTGCGNAATCATCTTTATAAGGGTGTGGAAACCTTCCCCTAGCAGACGCGTTTTAAAGCCTTGAAGGGAAGCCCGAAAGGGCAAGCCCAAAGAGGACAATATCTGCTAGCGGTGGGCTTGGCCGTTACAAATGGTATCAGAGCCAGACACTGGACCATGTGCCAGCGAGGAGGCCCTTCCACGAAAGGGGTAGACACGAGGCGGTGTGCCAGTAAGGACGTTGGGTCCCGAAGGGGGATGGATTTGGTGGGGGTCCCACATCGATTGGAGAAAGGAACGAGTGCCAGCGAGGACGCTGGGCCCTGAAGGGGGGTGGATTGTGATATCCCACATAAGGGTGTGGAAACCTTCTCCTAGCAGACGCGTTTCAAAGCCTTGAGGGGAAGCCCGAAAGGGAAAGCCCAAAGAGGACAATATCTGCTAGCGGTGGGCTTGAGTCGTTACAGTGGGTATCCTTGGATTGGTGGGGGTGTGGTCCTTGACACTTGTTATAGTATATATGTTGTGTGTGTGTTCAACCGTTCAGCATTGAATGTTTTAACCATTTCGTTCATGTATGAATGGGTATATTCTGCCATAGATCATCCATGTTAGTACAAAACAACGAAAAATAAAAGAGGATAGGAAGTGTGGTATGTACAAATTTCATTCTTATGTATGGATGGGTATGTTATCTCAATAAATATTGGTTCATTGTCTGTATCCATTTGGATGTGGTTCTTTTTATCTATGCTGCTCGCTTTACCGTTAATGAATGCATTTGCTAGTGATGTCAGTAGCAACTACTTAGGATAAGATGAATAACAGTTCCTGGAATTCATTTCAGGTATGAGCCATATCTCTGGGAAAATGAAAGGCAGACATACCTTCGACATGCTGTCCTTTTTGGATTCTTCGTGCAGCTCAATAGGATGTACACTGACACTGTTCAGAAATTGCCAAGCAATTCAGAGTCCAATATCATGAGATGCCTAACCGTTCCTCGTTTTAAATACCTTCCCATCAGGTAATTCTTCTTGGCCCTCTCATAAAAAATTTTACAATTACTTTTTCAGGTGAAGAACGGTCAAGAAATGTGTTAGAAAATGATTATAACTTTCTGAATCTGTCTTATGATAAATATGTTTCAAAGATTTTGGTTTAGTATTCCTTCTTTCAACTGGAAATTTAAGATGCCCAATCAACTTGAACTGGAGTTAGTAAGTCACCTTTTCCTTGTCCTAATGGGCAGAACGTATCGGGTTTGTGTCCTCCGGAGTCCCATTTATTATTGGGTTAGGTGCTCTATGTACTGCATTGTTCTTTCCTAGTTGTTATTGTTGCAAGTCTAAATTATCTAAATAGGGAGGTCAATTACTTCCCTTTATTTAGTCCTTCCATACTCCCTTGAACGTGAGTAATAGATATCTACTAACCCATGAATTACAATATCTCCGAACTCATGAATTACAATATCTCCTTAGGGCTAATCCTTCAATAGTTAAATACACGATGATAAAAGAAGACTAATTGACCTAGCCTACTGAAGCTTGTCATTTCTCTGTTCTTTCAAAACTCACAAACATAGTGCTGATTTGCCAGTTATCATATAGAATGTACAGTATATTTCATCTTGGTGGTGTTCCAACCACGGAAAACTTCTTTTGTACCTACAGTCTTTTGTCAATTATAAATGATTAGGAAGCTGTCTTGATGTAGTTTTTGGAGAGGATTTTCTCTATCCCCTGGCCTTTAAGTTGTTCTTTCTCCTTTTATCTATAAAATATCTTCACGTTTCTCATAAAAAAAAAAAAAATGTTTATCGTATAGAATGAACTTGGTGTAATGTAATTCTTTTTTATCCAGTGCCCCAGTCTTGTCATCAAAAGGAGGCATGAAGGCGACTATTTCTACACCTTCAGATGACATCTCCTCGAGAAACTCCTGGAAAGCTTATACAAACGGAGAGCTTTCACAAAAAATAGATTTAAATGATAACTCCAGCTTCGGTGTAGCAGCACCGTTATTTAAATCTTTTATGCAGGTAATGCAGTTGATTACTTTTCTGATAGCCTGTTTAATGTTTTTCTAGTTAACCACTGTTTCAATTATTGCACTCGACATTTTCGGGAAGCTTAAATTTTCTTAAACAACTTAATGAACTGATTTTTATTGATTTGGGCCCTATAGTACCGGATCATTGTTGATATTCATTGGTTAGGCAGTGATGAACCATGAAACGTAGATAACTTTAGAAGCATATTGTTCGTATTTTTCAGATAAAAATTTAGTTCTCTGGTGGTCATGACTTCCACTTCCAAGGTACTTGAGGTTTTATGGTCATCTTTGTCCCTTTTCCCCTCGGCAGTGATAAACTGAGAAACGCTAAAAAAGTTAAAGACATAGTTTTCATATTTTCAGAGAAAATATTTAGATCCCCGATGGCTGATCGTCATGACTTCCACATTCCACTTGCAAGGCGTTTTAGCGTTAGTTATCGTTATGTTCGTCCCTCCCCTCATCCCTCCCCTCATGGTATCAATTGGGCTTACCAATCTGGCTGTGACTGTTGTCAAGATGTCAAGGACTTCAATTTAGTAAAATCCTGTGGATTATGAGTTTCTTGTTTTTTGTGGATGAGTTTTCCGACATTTGTCGTGGTTGGTATTTGTTCGGATTCTCGCTACGGGACCTTCCATTACCGGAAACTACATAGATATTCACCTCTTACTTATTTTTACTTTTTTTTCCCTGTTTACTATTCAAGACGTGTAAGATTTGATCAGATTACTCAACTCATTTGTTTCGTTTCACGTATAGCAAAACCAGAATAACATCATGTATTGCCAAGGCTTCTAACTGTATCTATTTCACTTGCAGGTTGGGAGCAGATTTGGAGAGAGCACTCTAAAACTAGGATCCATGTTGACCGATGGTCAAGTTGGCATATTTAAAGATCGATCAGCAGCTGCGATGTCGACGTTTGGTGATATTCTACCCGCACAAGCTGCAGGTCTTCTTTCTTCCTTCACTGCTTCCAGATCAGATCCCTGATGTTTTCTTCTAGATACCTAATTTTGATCAGCACTGGGTTATAATAATAACCACTAAAAAGTTATGAACATTCACAAGCATCAAAGAAGATACATATCAATTCAAGTTTTGAAGGTGAACACCATAATCTGGACGACGAGTTGGAACTCTAGAGCATATAGATCAGTTTTTCTTTCAATGTTACGACACCAAACTGCGATAGACCACCGACAGCGTCACGTTGAAGGCAGAACTATACTAGGTAATATGTCGAGCGAGATGCAAATTACAGGTACCCAAGACTCCAGCAATATCTTCCAAGTTAGTTATGTTTTCCCTACGTGCTTTCTTACAAATAAGTGTACCATATGTAGTGTCGATAAGATTGATTGGTCGTTTACGAACAAATATTGCCAAAGATGAATTATATGTGGGATTAGATTAGAGAATAATATCCATAGGAAGGGGGGGAGTACTTCAAAAATTGTATGTGCACAAAGGCAATTGTTCGACTCTTACGTTTGGATTCGAAGGTCGACGTTTTCGGACTGTGGCTTCTCCTTTGGTGTTTGGTTTTGTTTGCTTGGATTCATGGCATTTGTATAGGTAACAACCTACTATTTTCTTTTGACCTCTCTCCTAGAGAAGAATATATGTAGTATTTTGTTTATGCTTATTAGCCTACTGTTGTTTGTTTATCTTCAAGTTTGTAGTCTGTTCTGTATAAAGATGTGTGATAGGCCCTCTCTTAATAAAGTAAGGGCTCCCCTGCATAGATAAAGCTCCCCCTCCCACATGTCCGACCGCACTCGAGCGATCATTCTAGCTCTAGCTAATGGTTAATGTGAGTATAGTTCAATCGGTAAAGTATCTACTATTTTCTTTTTTCTGTGGTTGGAGTTTTTTCATCTCGATATTTGTTGTTCTAACAATCAAAGCTATTTTGATCTTGCAAAAAGATGAACTTTTGTCGCTAAAGTTGGTAGAAAGAAACACTTTGATCCGTCTTGTAAGTGTTGGGTAATCCTAGTCGGATCTACCAATTGGAAGTTGATACTCGTTATCTGGTTAATGTGAGTATAGTTCAATCGTTAAAGTATCTACTATTTTCCTTTTTCTGTGGGTGGAGTTTTTTCATCTCGATATTTGTTGTTCTAACAATCATAGTTATTTTGATCTTGTAAAAAGATCAACTTTTGTCGCTAAAGTTGGTAGAAAGAAACGCTTTGATCCGTCTTGTAAGTGCTGGGTAATCCTTGTCGGATCTACCAATTGGAAGTTGATACTCGTTATCTGGTATAATGTTATACTAGAATTCTGTCAATCCGAAATGGATCAGTTAAACATTTTATTAGGATTCTAATGTGTGGTATTCATTCTCGTTCGGCTCTTGAAAACTGTACTCAGGTTTCCAAACCTTATGTGAGTGATTATAGATGAGTGTGCCTTGGTTGAATCACTCGAATTTTACTTAAATCACCGTTGTTTGTTGTGTCAATTTTATCGATACATCATAGACCTTTTATATTCTTTATATATGTCAATTAACATTAAATGAAATTAAAATAATCAAAATTATTATTAAAATTAAATTATTAATTATGAGATTGTAGGGCATAAATTCCAACATTTATTTCAAAATTATCTATAAATTTTTTACAATTTCAATAATACCATTAATCTTAAATAAAATAAAATAAAAATAAAAATAAAAATATATTTATCACCACCATTAATATTTTGTTTCAAACACATCTTTAAATTTTTAATAGCGTTTTTAAAAAAATTTCATGAAATTTTAACGTGTATAAAATGAAAGTTCTAAATTTTTTTTATGGTCAATACATGGACGAAAATCGTTTATTGACACCTTATAGATTATCTCTTTTTAATATTAATTTTTTTAATATTAATTTTGAAAGTTGATCGGTATTTTTTAAAATGTTACCCTAACAACAAAAGTATTTTTAAAATTTTTTTAAAAAAAATTAAAAAATATATTTTTTTAAAGTCTTTTGAAAGACTTTATTTTGAAAGTAATTAATATTAATGTAATTTAAAATATAATAATATTAATTTAATTTAAAATATAATAATACTCTGTTATTATTATTATTAGGAATATCGACATAATTTAATTAATTTTATTATAAATAGTCTGCTCCGCCATTTCCTTGAGAACCTTGAGACAGCCTCCGTCTCCCGCCGTGCCTCCCTTCTTGTTCATCCCAGAGGGGGCGAGGAGAAGGAAGAATAGCAGCCATGCTCGCTCCAACTCTCCGTTCAGCTCGTAGCTTCTCCTCTTCCTCTTTCTCCAAATTCCTCAAAGATTCTTTACCATTAGCCTCCTCTCTTGCTGCTGAAATCAGCACCAGAGCTACTGCGTTCTCCTCATGTTCTGCATCTCATTCCTCCTTAAAATCCGCCACAAACGATCATTGTTGCAACAATGGCGAGAGTAAGATGAATAATGAAAATCCTTGTAATGGAAACGACATTGTTCCGTCCTCGTTTCGTAAGCCATTGGTGAGAAATCGTACGACATCGAGGCGAGGCCTGCGTGCTCTACCGCCTCATTTGAATAGGAGTAAGGCGAAGAGGATTACGACTGATGCATTCTCTGCGATTGAACTGGCGTTGGAATCTGTTGTCAAGGTTTTCACTGTTTCCTCCAGCCCCAACTACTTTCTTCCATGGCAGAACAAGTCCCAGCGGGAAACTATGGGTTCCGGTTTGTGGCTTTGTGGACTTTGTTTGTTTCCATTTCGATTGATTGAGTTGTGTTAACTGGCTTGTACACCTTTTGAGTTTTGAAATTTAAGCGATTGTCTTCACCAGTCGGTTCTTGCTGCTATAGTTTAGTTGTTAAAACTTGAAACCATATTCTTTTTGTATTTGATGTAAGCGTGTTATTTGCAGGAATTTTCGTTTGTTGCCTTTGAATATATAAGGTTATTTTGAAAACGGCCTTGTGGATAAGGGGAAGTTCCTTGGGATGGCTGGATAGGAATAATTGTATTTCTAGGGGAGTGTAGAGTTCTAGCATTGAGATTTGATTCCTGGCTAGGTTCAACATTCATCTTTGGGCTTTGATTACTAAAAAAATGTTGTAATTACCAGAAAAAATTGTACAAGGGAAATGGTTTTCAGGTTTTTTTCATTAATGATTGTAATGAGTTCATGATAAATCTTTTCTACCCTTTTCATTTGACAATTTTTGTGACCTTGACCGAATGGGGAGAGTTTTTGCTTCTTATTTTTTCCATGTTAAGCTCTTAAAACTCCTTTTACTTGAATGGATTTCACATGGTTCTTAGAAATGATAATGGATTGTTATGCATATGCACATGTTAAGTAGTTTCAATAACACTTATAGTGGAAGTTACTGAGCTACTAAGTATATTTATCATTTTCATTTGTGCTTTGAAGTTGACCCTAAGGAAATCTGGTGGCATACTCTGTTAGCTAAGTTCTTACTTCTGTGTATCATTCTCTGCACTGTTTTATAAAAAAAAAAAATGTAGGATTCATCATCTCTGGAAAAAAGATTCTCACAAACGCTCATGTTGTTGCTGATCATACCTTCGTTCTTGTAAGAAAGCATGGCTCACCAACGAAGTATAGGGCAGAAGTTTTAGCTGTTGGTCATGAATGCGACTTGGCTATTCTGGTTGTCAATAGTGAAGAATTCTGGGAAGACACCAACTGTTTGGAGTTGGGGGATATTCCTATCTTACAAGAAACCGTGGCTGTTGTTGGCTATCCTCAGGGTATAAATTTCTACCCTTGTACCAAGAAATTAAATTTGGTAAAATGGTAATCAGTTTTATAAATTGACATCTCCATCTCTCAAAAATGCTTCTTCTTCAATCTATACACATTTCTTTCTCTTTGTTGAATGCTTTCTTGGTCTAAAAGTTTTTATTAAGAGAAATATTAATGGAAATTCACTAAACATCTACATTTGAAAGTTTTCTATCTCTATTATCGTAGAATATTCTTATAATTCTATTATTCGATTTCGCTGTTAGTTGAAGATGCATAGATTTCCTATTATTAAATATGTCATAAGGTGTCTTTTGAAATTTGGAATTATGATCGTCAACTCTTAATAATCTTTAACTCTGATTACTTTCTCTTAAATTATGGATGCAATCAAGGCAATTAAGGCCAAATCATCTCTAATATCATGCACCCCTTTTGTGCGATTCACTTCCACGTGAAAAAAAATTATAATGGTGGTTTTGACATCTAAAGACCTCGATCCTCACAATATTTTTTTCATCGCAGGTGGGGATAACATCTCTATAACTAAAGGTGTTGTTTCTAGGATTGAACTTACACAATATGTACATGGTGCATCCCAACTGATGGCTATTCAAATAGATGCCGCTATAAATCCAGGAAATAGTGGTGGGCCAGCAATTATGGGCAATAAAGTTGCTGGAGTAGCTTTCCAAAACCTTTCTGGTGCAGAAAATATTGGGTGAGTGACGAGTTAGAAATTTTACTGGAATTAACGAACTCAGTATTCTTCCATTATGGAACATGATTGCAGGTCGTAAATTTTATCTTTTCTTAAACAATTAATGTTCACTTGTACATACTTTAATTGCTCCTGACCATAAAAGAGTTTTCTTTGCTTAGTTCTTTTCATTGTAAATGGATCCTGCAGGTACATAATTCCTGTCCCTGTGATAAGACATTTTATAGCTGGTGTAGAAGAGAGTGGAAAGTATGTTGGATTCTGTTCTCTTGGTTTGTCCTGCCAGATTACTGAAAATGTTCAACTTCGAAACCACTTCAAGATGGGCCCTGAAATGACTGGAGTACTTGTGAACAAAATTAATCCCCTTTCAGATGCTTACAATATCCTGAAAAAGGATGATATCATCCTTGCGTTTGACGGTGAGCCTATTGCCAATGATGGAACAGGTATCATATGTTTCCTAATCCAGTACTTCATCCATTTTCTCTTTAAGACATCCATACAATGTTACTATTTTTTGAAGGAAAAAGTTGTTCATATAGACAGCATAAATATGTAACGATAGGGATCGTCATCTTGCTAAATTTATCACTGATAAGAAAGCATGGGGATGGCAATGTGGTGGGTTCATCTTACTTTTTGTCCATGTTTCTTATCTTCTAACTCCCTTGTTATATTATCACTTAACTCAAAAGATTACGTTAGTATTTTAAAGATATATTTAGTCTAGTTCACTAAATCCTAGGTACTCCTTTTCATATTTAGATTCAAATATTTATTTGTCTCATGCAGCCAAAAACCTAAACTATGATATCAGCTAGGAGGAAATAACAATGCAAGAGCTTGAATTCTTGATCTCTTACTTTAATACCATTTAAAATCATTATGGAGCCCAAAAGTTTAAGTGAAGATGTTTGATTATATTTAATTTTCCCAATATATTAGAAGCACATAGCATCAAAAGGAACCGCACACAAAATCTACTGTCACCAAATTTTATCTTTTTTTTATTCTCTTAACCTACAAGATGCTTGGGACAATGATGAATTCAAAGTGAAATTTCAATATTTCAAAAGATAAAAGTCTACGTGAACATAGCTGGAACTGTTTAAGGCTTTATATCGTTGGCAAAGAAGTGAAGGCTTGAATCTTAGTCCCAATGTGTTGAACTCAAGATATTTCAAAAGACAAAAAGTGCTACATTTCATTTTGCTCGAGCTGTTGTCTGAATTTATTATATTAGTTGTGAAAGTAAGTTGAGGTTGTCTCATTTTGCTAAAATTCTTGATTTTTATTTTCAATAATTCTTCCTATTGTAATTTACATACTATGCAGTTTCTTTTCGAAACAGAGAGCGGATAACATTTGACCATTTGGTGTCTATGAAGAAAGCCAATGAAAAATCTGTGATCAAAATTCTGAGGGACGGTCAAGTTTGTGAGCTCAGTATCACCCTCCGACCTGTATGCTTTCTGCAACTCTCAAATTCACTATAATTAATGATTTTCATGTATTTTTGAACCAATGCCCTTTCCTCACTATCTCTTCCCCATGACTCAAGCAATCCCATTTTATTATAAAGTTCTAGAATTCTAGTCATTCCAGTCACGTATTGTTATATATATTAGAGGTAAAAGGAAAGATAAGAATATCCTTGGAGTCTCATTGAACTTCGATCCAAATTGAGCTACAATCCAACATATTCAATCACTTAGATGAACAATAGATTTTATTTGTTTATTTCTTTTGATACGAAACACAAGGCCCAAGTCCTTCAAAACAGCTATTACTGAATGTTAGTCCAAAGTCCATATCCCACAACAAACTTTGGTTTATTATGCTTTAAAACTGAGCATTTTTAGATTTTCAAGTGAAAAAACCTTTTTTCTTCCATTTACTATTCGTACCAATCATCAGTTTGAATATATCTTTCACTCTTCCTCTTAACATATCAACTGGCTTTCTAGCATTTATATTAATAAGTTCTATGTTTTGCAGTTGCAACCCTTGGTCCCAGTTCATCAGTTTGATAAGCTTCCTAGTTACTACATTTTTGCTGGTCTTGTCTTCATTCCACTTATCCAGCCTTACCTTCATGAGTATGGAGAAGATTGGTATAATACTTCACCTCGTCGCTTGTGTGAGAGGGCACTAAGGGAACTACCAAAGAAGCCTGGTGAACAACTTGTCATTCTTTCACAGGTTTGCTGACATTTTTCTGAGGCATGCATGATAACTAATTTACACGCTGGGTTTCCATTGATTTTTATATGAAAATAAGATGTCCTGCAATAGATCCTTGCATTTAGTTTCCTATTTNAAAAAAAAAAAAAAAAAAAAAAAAAAAAAAAAAAAAAAAAAAAAAAAAAAAGAAGCATTATAGAAGTTGTTCTCATCTGGGTGACTAATGATTAACATTACCTTAGGTCAAATTCTCCCAAGTTTCATATCAAAAAAGATAAATGATTAACATTAAGATTTCTGATTCAATTTTGTAACTGCTGCTTATTCTCTCAGGTGTTGATGGATGATATTAATGCAGGGTATGAGCGTCTTGCAGAGTTGCAGGTTAGACGCTCGTGCTCATAAATATACAGGATACATTATTGTTTTCACCTAAGCATTCATGTACATTATTGACATTGACAAGAAATAGAAATCATTTTTGTTTTGCAATGCTTTCATGTATAGTGAGTGCTTTACAAACAAAGATGAAACAGAAATTAGTGGTCCCTTTTCCTTGGTTAGTGATAAAAGACCTTTAGGAAAATTTTCATTCAGTCAATACACCCACTCCCCACTACTATATTGTGAGATCCCACGTCGGTTGGGGAGGAGAACGAAAGACCCTTTATAAGGGTGTAGAAACCTCTCCCTAGCTGACACGTTTTAAAAACCTTGAGGGGAACCCCGAAAGGAAAAGCCCAAAGAGGACAATATCTGCTAACGGTGGGCTTGGGCCGTAATATATTTACTTTCTTCTACGATTGAATCTTTACTAATGCCGCCTACTACAAATTACACCAAGTTGAAAGCTCCAATCTGCTAAATGTTCTTTCGTTTTTCCAAGCAGGTTAAAAAGGTTAATGGAGTCGAAGTTGAAAATCTGAAACACTTGTGCCAACTCGTGGACAATAGTGAAGACAGTGTAAGGTTTGATTTGGATGATGATAGGGTGATTGTGCTAAACTATGAGATGGCTAAAGTTGGAACTTCAAGGATTCTGAAGCGCCACCGAATACCATCAGCAATGTCTCACGATCTCATGAACGATGTAAGCATCTCCGACTCTCAATTGACCTCCTCATTATGAGTTCATTACTTCACTAGGAACTCTCTTCAATAGATTTCCAAAGTTAAGAATCATTCACCCCTTAATAATTCATTGATTTTACTGAATGGCCAACTTTTCTAAGAAGCTGAATTATGTTGGCAAAAGATTCCTAGGCGAGAAAGCAAATATGGGGCCAAATAGATTCTTTCTCTTCCATTTTTATGCTTCACTCCCCAGATTTTTGTAGTTTTTGATTTAGGGTTTAGGGTTTAAACTTCCATGTTACCCTCCAGATATCTGTAGTTTTTGATTCTTGAGAATGACAGTTACAATTATAATTGGTTCATCCTTGGGTGAGAATTCTTTGAGATATTGAAAATTTGTTGTAAACTATGAGGATTTGTTGTTCAACTGAGATTACTTTACTTTTATCATTTTCTTATACTGATTTTATTATTATTATTAATTTGTATTTATTTTTTAGTCACCTAGCTTAGAAAGGCCAACCATTAGAATTAGAAGTGGGTTCAGACTTATGGGTGTACATGGTCCGGGTTGGGTTGATTTGAGAAATATTTTTGATCCAATCCAAAAGTTCGGGTTCGGGTTAGTTGGATTGGTAACATAGAACAAACTAACATCCAATCTACTTAATGAAGTGTTTTAGGAGACATTTACAATGGAAGAAAAGGCAAGCCTTTTGTATCAGAAGGCAACTCTCACCATATAGAATTGAAAATTTTCAAGTAGACATTCGAGGTGTATTGAGTTGAATGATGATAAAACGTTCTTTTAGTCAAATTAAAGAAAGCACTCTATCAATATACTTTTAAAAATTTCATAAAAAATGTGTTTTTCTCCAAAAGTCGTCTCGAACTCGGGCTTGGTCCGAGAACAAATGCACACATAAAACTGAGAATAAGATAAATAGTGATATTATTGAGGAAAATGAGATGTAAATAGGTATGTAGGTTGCAGACCACAAGAGAGGAGGGTGACTATACTTTACAACATATAACTTGAAATACAAGCATACAAAGTAGTATTCATATATCTTAGTTGGACATGGTGGCTGCTAATCTGAGTGATGCATATTATGAAAAATGAATCAGCATCGTTGGTATTCAAGCAATAATAATAATGCCTGCTGGATACAAAGAAAATTGTACCAATTAAGCAACTTCTACTAATCAGCTTACGGTCGAGATCGAACGAGATCGGCGTAGCAGCTTCGTATTCGATAAGGTAATCATATTATTGACTGTACTTTGGAGTGAACATCCATCCTATAATTACAAACCAAGAGGATAAGTGTCTCTGTAGCCAAAGGATTAACAATCACTTCTATTAACTTGTAGCAAATAAAGGCAAATGAACCTCCATAAATAGTTAACAAATACTCTATTAGTTCAGGTTGACTTTATTTTAAAGGTGTTAAACATTATAATTTGTTGACAAAGAACGATATAATGTCAGGTCCCACATCAATTGGAGAGGGAAATAAAACATTCTTTATAAGGGTACCCTCCCTAACAGACACGTTTTGAAAAACCTTGAGAGGAGGCCCAAAAGGGAAAACCCAAAGAGGACAGTATCTGCCCGCAGTGGGCTTGGGCTATTATATAGAACCTCACAAGTTTCTTTTTTCGTTCGTTCTAACAAATGGGTATAGTATATAGTATGTATAATTACAAACTTTTTCTTAACAAGATTCGAAGTTTTTATTGAGTAACGAGAAGGAATAAGAATGATCGAGAAGACAATATGAATCACAAAATTAGTTTAACCAGCAGACTCGAGTGCAAAAGAGTCGAGATTTTCGTATAAAAAATTATAAAGGAAACAAACCTTTTTTGTTTAATCCCTTTCGATGATTAAATCTTTTCATCATGTGAGATCATGTTGTGGGCCTGGTCATTGTAGATAAGCCGCGTCCAGTGGGAACAACACCTTGAAAATCTTGATCTGATCCTTCCTCTTCAAAAGGAACTGCAACCACAACATGAAATAACACTTGAAGCTAAGGTTGGTACCAGCGGAGACAGCCCAGTTTAACATTAACCTAGTGTAGAATACAAACCTCTCTACAAACTTAAGTTGATGTTCATATGAATCTAAGGATTAATTTGTAATCTACACAATGTCATATCAACTAATCATGTAGATGAAACGCTGTAATACGAAACTCCTCACCGATACTTTCTTCCCCAGCTTGAGCTCCAGCTACACCAATACACGTATACAAAGAATCGGCGTCCACTTTCAACTGATCATAAGCAATGTATACGTCATCAATGGTGGCAGCTTCATACAACGACGTAAGATCTTTGATGCATGATAGGTCCTGCCCCACAGTCAAAAGAGAAGAGACAGGTGAGACATCCAAAAAATGAAGACAGTGGCAACATAATGTGAGGTCACGAGTACAAGCACATTAGTTCTACCTTCCGTGGAACAGAAGATGCTTGCAGATGAGCCAATAGGCCAAGCCAATAAGCATTCGACTTTATTTCAGCTTCATGTCTCATAAGAAGAGTACGTTTTGCCTGCAGAAACATTATTTCAACCATTGGCTAAGAATGAAATGGTCTACAAACTCCAAGTACAGAACTGCACGAGAAAGAATTTGTACCCATGTATGCTATATATATATATATATTTTGATAAAAGACAATTTCATTGATACAAAAACGATGTATAATTCATGGTGTTTACAAAATACCTTCCCAATTAGCAATGGAGGTATAACTATAGGAAGTAAAAATATTAAACCGTTTACACCAAGATATAGCTTGGTAAACAACATTGTCGAAAAGTTTTGTGTAGGTCTGTGCTTTTTCTGTACCTGTGAATGCTATAGTACATATGTAAAAAGAAGAAGGGTAGGGAGCGATAAACTATTTTTAGTTTTAAATGGAAAATCGGTTTTATGAATAATATCAAATGGGAACTAATGAAGTTTTATTAACCAGTACTAGCTGAGCTGGTCATTTAACACTTTACCCTGTCCAATTCTCTTTGGCTAATTTTGTTGCCATGTAAACCTCTCAGAACGTTTTTGCATGCATCAACAGCTTTGTACACCTGAAAAGAGTTCTATCAGTGAAGGATAAAAAGAGACAAGAACTTAACAAGGACATTTATGAAAATTAAGTTCAAACCTTGGCTGGAGTTGATGTTACAGATATAACATACCATCCGAGCTTAAGCCTATCGAACAGGCTCAATTCGAAGGATACGTCATATGTCAATCCAAGAGAATCCCGGACATTTGTGAAAAGCCTGGAATTTATAATCTCAGCCAAAAGCCCCATTGTAATCCCAAAAAAGAGTGGATGACTACGAAGTTTTCTCTGCAAACCCTTCTCAATATCATTATCAGATTCCTCACTCTCTGGTGTTAAAGAAAAAGAATCCATCACAAGTTATATCAGAAAATCAGGGTATGACACAAGAGTCGATATATACTTTTTGGCAGAAAACTCACCGTCTGTTCTTGAAATCTGACTAACTGATTCTAACAACTCTACACCCTCAACTGTAACGCCCCAACGGTTGGGCGCAGGACCTGAAATATAAGCGCATGCTCTTTCATCTGTATCCTTTAAAAATACCTGTTTAAATATGGTAATGAGTAACTTGCTATCAGAAACATAACAGAGATCATAATGATCTGACCACAATATCTTATATTGATCTCAGAAAGCATGCAACTGCAAAATAAAATGAAAAATCAACGAGATCTGAACCTTTAATCTTTTTAGTGTAGATCAGAACATATCCTTTATATGAAACAAATGAGTGAAATAATTTCACTTAAAAATGAATTTTGCACATAAAGTAAGAATATTACTCAATATAGGGAGAGGGGAAAATCTTCCAAAAATAAACCGAGCAGTTTTAACAGATCAAACGTCTGTCTCACCTGCTGAAATTGTAACTCAGATGGAGATGGTCGAAACACAATGGGAACAGAGGCAGGTGCTGTCTCACAAGGTGTTTTTGCTGTGACTGTACCAAGATAATCTAGAATACAAGACTCAATTTCTTCCTCTGAAAAGTCCCCAACAACACTTACCTAAAACACGGGAAGATTCCGTGATAATATATCAGGAATTATTGTTCAAACATGTAACTTCTCAAAAAATAACAGATTGCCATTTTGTCGGTTTAAGAACGTAAAACGCTTATATTTTTGGATTATTTTTGCTTCTTTGTACTACAACGTTATACTTGTTTTAATTTCCTTTTATTAATATTAGGACATTCTTTATCGTTCTCTCGTACGAATACTTCTTAATATCCTTCTTATTTTCTATCAAAAGGAAAAAGAGAAGACCTCCATGTTATTGCCTACAAATTGATTCATCACTGCATCCTTCACGGTTTGCAATGTTAAATTCTGCAATGATTTTGGGGAAGGCTCAACAAACCGCTCGTCTCCATTCAGCATAGCTAACATGAGTTTGTGAGCAGTAGATCGTTCCAGGCTTTTAGGAATAGACCAGTAATATGACATATATAACTGCTTTGCTCTATCAAAAGCATCCTCCAGCCAGACGCTATGCTGCAAATAAGTAATTGCCATGACTTCAAGTAGTAAAACGTACAAATATTTATTCAGAGAAACAATTTGAATTAAACTTTGAATGATTGTAGTGAAATATCAAGTTTTTAAGGTTTCTAAGTAAAATTCAATCTAGATGAACCTTCATCCTTGTTAGTTAATTTAAAGAGAAATAAGAGACTTCCTAAAAAAAAGGTTAATTTACAGAGGACTTCTTGTCTATTATTGAAGGTTGAGATAAAAACATTTGAATAAGAATAAATAAAAAGATATTGGCAACAATTAAAAGTTGCAGCGCAGTTCGCTCTATAAACTATTTAATTCATACTAAAAAATTGTGTTCTAGCAATATTCATATTCATGCTCTACTATTAATCAGACAGAGTTATATATATATATATATATATATATTATGAGAAACACAACTGTGATTTGTAGGGAAAAACAAACTAGAAAATTTGAAACCAAAACCTGCCATTTGCACATACCTCAAGAACCATGTGGAGTAGTTGGAAAGCTGCACGCATGCCATTGTCTCTCAAGGTGAAACGAAATTCCATAGCAATGAACTCTTCGGTTGACTCCAGCGAACAGTTTATTAAGTGATTAACACAAAAAAGTTCTACCTACAACATATTGAACAAACAAAGCCTTTAATAGATGATGATTATCCCGTTATGACCATATAACTCTTCATCCACAATATATTGCACTGACAACGTAAAATCTCATCCTCCCCACACATTGATTGTCCCGTTATGTCTATATAACTCCACAAACAGCTAGATATAATCCACTATGGGACACGTTTTATCGTTTCAATAGGAAGTTCATTGCTTCATTGAATTTTTCCTCAGTTTTAAGTGCAAAGAACCAGTTGGATGGGTGAGTGAGGAATGTGAGGATTCAAATACAATACCTGCTCCCTTGAAAAACTTCCTACACGACCCCCCTCACTGAGAGTTCGAACACCGACCACAACGGCTCCTTGTAAGTCAGGGCTTTCAGCTGCTCGTCCCCCACCAACAATAAGCCGCATCACGCCTGACTTGTTTTCACTTTTGGAAATCTGCATGTACAATGGTATAAATGGTTAAAGAAGTTGATAAATAACAACCACACATGCATACATTTTTCCAGAGCTACCCACGATTGTTTAAGAAATCATCCCTTGAATAAACGGTATTCTTTGCCCTGGGGTTTGAAAAATACGAAATTTAACTAGACATTTTAAATTATACGTCTCACAAAGACTCACAGCAGTTATCTACAAACATGTTTTGAGCATATATAATAGTAAAGAATGAATTAAAATTGTACTTCTAGACACTCAGAAACTGGGAAGATATAACTAAAAAGACAAGAAATTTTCCAATCTAGCATTGAAAAGATAATAGAATTTTTTTGAACATGTTTGTCAAATGGACCATGGAGAAACCAAAGAGTGAACTTTCACCCACACTGTGGGCATGTCTTCCTCTCTTCAACAATAATACTGTTCCTCTCCGTTCAGATGCACCCAATGAAAGCCATATATGAAGTTACCTTCTTTAAAAAATGATCAAAACAATGAGGTTTTAACCCACATAAATGACAAATATTCCTTCAAACATCAGAAGGAAAACGATATGAGAAAAAATGTTGATCATGCCTCTCATATGATTCGACAAAAGAACACATTCGTGATAGCAAACAAAAACCCAGGAACCTCCTTGTGACATGTCTTTTATTGAAATTTTCTAGAGCCATAGCCCGATCAATAACTTTCTTAGCAAGCTTGTAAATCCTAGGAAGAGTTATCTAACCAGATAGTTAACATTGATAACACGTGCGCGAAGGATCCAATGATGGTCCCATAATACAGCTCAGTTAAGCTGGCAATAAAATTCAGTCAAACAGATAGATGGATCTAAGCAAAATTTATGAAATGTACAGAGCAATTTACATCCCACCAAGCATAAAGTGAAGTCTAACCTCACTATGTCATTGATCCTATAAATTATACCTTATAATTCACAGGAATTCCATTTGACAGACGACACTGAGTGATCCCTGTTTCCTTATCATGAAACTTGGTGACATTAGTCTCTGGGTTTGAAGGAATAAACGATGGCTTGTGTTGCATCCTTAACTCAGCTATCTGTGATGATGATATCAACTCTTTTGGCACCTCAAGCTGCAGAAGTATATATAATTTCATTCCAACGAAAAACGATAAGACAACATACAGATATATTATACTTAAGTGTAAAAGAAAAAGAGAGTATAAGAGAACAGGATACTTCTGGCTCAGCTTCAATAGGTTCCTCCAATCCTGCCTCAATAGCAGTAATTATCTCACTTGCAGTTAACTTGAACTCTGTTTCACCCAACCCATCAGTATGTGCTTTCTTCGGAACACATGCAACAATAGCTGCAGGAAGGGGTGAGGTAGGCTTTCCATAATCAGAGATGAACTCCAACACTTCAGCACCAATCGAATTCACCTAAAATAAAATTTTAAAAAAATTGAAAATCAATGAATGTGTAATACAGTTTGTAAGAAACTGCTAATAATCTATAGCAAAAGCAGGTGATATAGCATGCCAATAACAGCTTCAATGCATGGAGAGAATTAGAGAAATTTTTTCTTCTTTTGATGGAAGATTAAATAAACAATGTTCTAAAAACTTTAGTCAACCCTTACCCTCCATAATTTTTTAATGCACTCCTACAGCAAATTCTCAAAGTGGCATAAATATAATTGGGCATGTACGTGTACGCTGCTATGTGCTATATCCATCAATATTTTTTAGTTAATAACAGTACACTTATGATGTATTCAATATTAAAAAGTATATACTAAAAAACAGGGTCCAGGATAAGGTAGCCACCACCTGAAAGGATAGGAGGATGAATCATCCTCATAAAGTAACATCCTTTAATTGAATACAAATTGCAAAGCATACATGTAATCTCTTTTAGCCTCTGGACAGAATCAAATCTCCCTCTCTATTTTCACATCAATACAAATTCCTTCGTGCTCTTTAAGTTTTGAGAAGAAAATATGTAAGAAAATAATAAAAGAGGAAGAGAATTGTGCAACTACCAACTTACTCATACAGAAAGTATCATTCAGTAAATTATTTATAGAAGATGACTGTGTCTCCTCAATACCCTAACTTATTTCTTAAATGATACAATTTCAAGAGAAAATACAACCATATTACGAGAAATAATCAGTGCCAACAATTAAAAAAGCGGCTTAGATCAAAGACACAAACATAATCTGCCTCTCTTATATGTCACTTTTCTTCTCAAAGACAACTATTTTTCTATAACAAGCAACTGCGAAATTTCCTTCAGAATGTAATTATAAATAAATAATAATAATAATAAATAAATAAATAAATAAAAGTGTACCTCTTCAAGAGTAACCGTTCCAGCAACAGCAACCAAACTTTCATGACCTTGTCTTTGGTCCATAACCGTATGTCCAAGTGCATCACTTTCCATTATAAAATCCAAATTATCAACAGATGACACGTTATCAATCATTGCTGCTAGGTGTTCACTGTCTTTTAGAAGTGCATCCATATAGCGAGTCAGTTCACCCTTGGTGACACCAAACTCTTTAAGTCTCCGTACCTGCAGCACATGAAATATAAATTATATGTCCAGCAGTCCAAGTGCCATTGGACTTGGTGTGTGTTGCTCTGAGAAGGTAGAATAGTGGATGTTTGAAGCTCTTAATGGTTGGTAGCTAAAAGAGAAGGCTAGATTTTTTGTGGAGATGCACTGCTCAGGCGTATCTTAGGGAGGTTTCGAAGGAAAGAACAGGAGAATCTTTGAAGACAAGCCGAATTCTTTTGTGGTGTTTAGAAATACAGTACAACTTACTTCTTCTTTATGGTGTGTTAGAAACAGGAAACTCAGCTCCTCCATAATTGGGAGGCTGTGCTTCATTGGTTTTCGAGGGAGGGGGTTCCTCGCCCCTTTTCCCTTGCACTGTTTGTTCTTCTTTTGTTCAATGAAGGTGTTTCTTATCAAGAATATTTATTTTGTTAGCGTCAACCAGTATCCTTCTTTCTTCTTCCCTCTCATTTTCAAATAAAAGATGTAAAACTTTTATGCCTTGGCATTTTATTAGCCTGAATTCCCTTCTTCCCCTATCTAAATGACCCAAGCACCAGCAAGGCTACAAAGTATGATTACCAGATTCAAATGTAGGGATTAAAAAGACAATCAATGGAGTTGAACCATGGAATTTCTTAAAATTATATCTAGGTGAAAATTGATCCAAACCATTGGTTTGAATCGAAGTTTCTCTCTCTTTTGCTTTAACTTTGATCTTTTGTTAAGTTAAAATAATTTATCTAAATGAAAAAAAACATATATCTTTCCAATTCAAATTCCTCCTTTTTTTCATTGTTTTAAGTAAATACTAAGCTCATTAAAAGAATCATGAAAAACTAATTAAATCGAGTCATTACCGGGATCAACAAAACAATCAATAACAAGGATCTAGTTTATCACTTTTTCCATTTTAGGATTCAAATTGATAAAATTTAAACCATAATATCATAGTTAACTCGCGTAAACAAGTAAACGGGTGGGGAAAGATTCAGAAATTTAATTTTAAAGTTTAGTTTTTTGGAACGATATGGGTAAAATAAGAGATACAAACCTCTTGAACAGCAACTTTGATTGCGCTTTGCCAATTCTTGGGTTCAGCTGTTACTGTTAGAGTGGTGACAGTGCACCCTTCCCTTCCAGAATCACTATGGTCCAATTCAATGGAAGTGAATGGCGGATTTGAACTCTGAAAATTTCAATAAATTAGAAAATTTTGAAATGATAAAGTTTTATACTAGTCAATGAGAAAAATAGTCAACAAATAACTAATACATCACTAAAACCAAATTAGGATGCCACATGAAAGAATTATTGTGTATTCAAATAAGAAATTAAATTATGATAGACGACCAATATGAAAAACGTTTGTGACAGAATCAAACAAAAAGATGACATACAAAACTAGAAATCTTGTATTCATGACAAAGACAGAATTGTTCAAACGCACCTTGTATCTTGTATTTATACGGAAATGCAATGCAGAAAGAAATATCCTCTTCATAAGAACATTTCTCAGGTCACTAAACGTCTGAACCTTATTTACTGGAACCTGCATTGAATTTCAAAAGTAGGTATTTGGTAAACATGTTATTCCCTAATCCAAAACAAAACTTCAAAAAGAGAGTGTACTTGAAGAATAAGAGGATGGGTCAACCTCAAAAATAAAAAATAACTACTAATACAATTTGCATCTACTTCACCAACTAGGAAAGGATGAAGCAAGAGTTAACTGTTTTGGAAGGAAGCTATTGCAGTTGAATAGCAAGTGGCTCACTCCTCTCCTCTCTCTCTCTCTCTCTGTGTTGTCCATGCCCCACATCTAGTCCACTCTGCTTGTCATTTAACCCAACTCGGGCATTAGACAAGGGGATTCAGGTATGCCAACTCCATTTTTGTGGGTCACCCTTTCCATGATGTGAAAAAGACCTTCCGGTTGGTTATAAACTGGGTTTTCTTTTGGTATCTTAGGTGTGAGAGGAATGCAAGGAGTTTCAGGGATGTTTCTCGACTTTTGATAGATGTTTTGATTTTATTTCACACCTAGTATTGGTAAACATACGCACCCTCTTACATATTTTAGTTAATCTTCTTTGATCTCTAATTGGAGAGTTTTTTTGAAATTCACCTCTTGGTGTTAGGTGCCAGTAAAAAGCACACCAGTACGCTTTCCCAAAAAGACACAAAGCTACTCTCTTCTCCTTGGAAAGTCCAATTAGTTCTTTCATATCAAATTCTACGCAACAGGGCTGCCACAGAATTTAGCCACAAGGCCTTTGCCTTGCTTTTTAGAAGGATGACTCAAAAGAATGTGTGAGGTATTCAACCATTAGCTTGTAAAATTTCTCAAACTAGTGAATTTTTTCAAAGTTCGTAAATATTAATTTTTCTTGAGAGTTTCACTGTGTAATCTTTTCTTCATTAATGAACATATCTATTTCCTTCTTCAAAAAAAAATTTATCTTGAGAGTTCGTTAGAATGTCCTTTTCATAGACATCATGTTTACATCTCCAAAAGGGTTAATTCTTCGTGTGTGCAAATGCTTATATGTTAGTGATTAAAAAAGCTTTAAAAAAAAGAATCATGCGAGATAAATTCAGGAGAGAAAAATTTTAATATATATTTAGCACCACATACCTTGCAAAACATATAAATTGAGAAATTTTGAAGCAACTCATGCTGAAATATCTGTGGAGGATTTGCATCTACATTGCTCCCAGGAAGTGACCAATTGTGCTTCACAGGAGGACGAATTGCATGCCTTTCTTTCTTAATGATCTTGTATTGATCTACTGAATTTGATCTCTCGTTTGATAAACTTCCACCTAATCCTACTGAGATCTTGGGAACAAGAAAGCTAGCCATTGCACCAAAGGCACTGGGATTAGGAGTAGAAACAGCTTCCTTTTCTAGGCCAGTGTCGTCAAAGACAGCCTGGAAGAGATAATCGGTAAACTTGTGAACTGAGTCCTTAAATGAATTCAATAGTCTCTATTCTCAAAAATGTATATATATTTGAACCAAAAAAAGTTGTTCAAACCTCAATTTGGTTTACTGTCTTTGAGATGTTATCAATATCTCCAACAATGTATAAGGTTGCATTTGCAGGGAAGTACCATCGTTCATGGAACTTCCTTATTTTATCGGCATCCCACTTCTTAATCTGTTCCTCCAATCCAATTGGGAATCTTCTGCTCAGCTTGTTTTCAGAATGCAGATGTTGTAACAGCTGTCAGAGAGAAATGTTTCCAAATAAAAAAATTAAAAAAAAAAAAACTGATTAGCAAATATATAAACTATATTGGAACATCACCAATCTGAAATAATTTTTCATGAACAAATGCAACTGCAATGCATATCTCACCTGACAATCAACACGATATTCTATTGTATTCATCATCTGTAGTTCAGAAAGAATCGCACGCCTCTCTTTCTCAACTCGTGAAGCAAGGAACTTTGGGTGGAAAGCTATCTATTTAGGCAAGCACAAACGAAGGATGCATATAAACTATGTTCTCATATACTGAAACCAGACGATTCATTTGCTATAAAAACAAAAACAATACATCAAGTAGAAAACTAATATCAGAACCGAAAGCCACACTAGTGGGCACTTCGATCATTTATCGTTCATACCTCATTTAAGGCATCGAGAACAGATGGAAGCAGATCTCCATCAGTATCCTACAGCCAAAGATAATGTGGTCAATCTTCAAACAAATTGCAAGTAATAAACCTAGACACACAAGTGATGCAAAGAGCAATGGAGGTATGGTGCTGTATTCTTGCCCCATCTAGTATACGGATGAACTCTAAACGGTCCACCATGATACTTATGATTGTTCACCATGGGCACATTAAAAGATTAAGTTCAAAATTCTATTCTGCCAAAAGCATCTCCTAAGAATATAAGAAAAATACTTAGAGAAACTAGCATGAGTGGATTATAATTTTGAACATCCCTAAGTAATGATTCCTAAGCACTGAAAAAATTAACACTTAAACATCAAGCGAATTTCTCAGATAATACAAAGTTGCTAAAATATTTGAGCAGCTGCATTTTTTTAAAAAATTAAAAAATAAATAAATAAACATTCATGCACAGCTATGTCATGCTGAGAACAAAAGATAGGTGAAATGAAGAAAATAAAGAAACTGAATTACACAAACGCAATGTATGTTAACTATAGAAAGTCGGGACTCATACATAAGTGGCAAATTAACGTATTACTTAGTATCAGCAGCAAGAAAGAAATAATGATGGAAACAACACCTGTTCTCTAAGAGATAAAATGTTTAACCACGTCCTCATAGAAAATTGAAAGACAAAAGATCAAGATATGATATCAGTGCATGCGAATAAAAATAGAAGAACCAACAAGAACAACCTTCGTGCTAGTTGGTGAATGGATATGAAACACAGTATGGTGGAAATCAGTGTAGGCATTAGATCGTGCGCCTGTACCCAAAAGTTTTTCACGTTTCTTACTTCCAAGGAAGGCTACATGCTCAATCATGTGTGCAATTCCTTGCTCGTCATCTTCTTCATCGATTGACCCCACATGGACTTCCATGTGTGCTTCAAACCTAAATTCAAAAAGTTGTCAGGGGAGAGTTCTTCTGGTCTCCATCAATAAAGGTTCATTTGTTTAATGAGAATTACAGAAGATTGGTCCAATTTTTTTTTAAACAGAGTGAGAAAGGGGGAGAGAGAATACGTAGGGAGGATAAGTAGGAAGAGAAAAAATGACCCACAAAACCTAACTAACAAGATAAACATTAAAATTTATCCCAGTCCTTGCACTAAGGTCCCATAGCTTGAATTACCAAAATCGATGAGCAATTAGAAGAAGAGTTTGACAAAGATTTAACATTTATCAATCAATTATTTCTTCGAAATACAAACTGCCTACCGTGCAGAACACAAAATCCATCTTATCCTCTATTTCATGAAATATTGAAAATAGATTTCATATTTATTTTATATGGCACTAGAAAATTTTCAACAAACATATGGAAATTGTACTAAATCTTCTCAACCAAACATCCCCACAAAAAGTATCTCACTGGATTAGTCCACATACATCTCAATTCCTTTTTGGATCTTGGGCATCAAAAGTTAAAAAAAGTCCATCTTTGCAACAACTAGAAAAGTTGAATCACCGAGAAGACCCCATCATTTGGCAACCTAACATTCCTAAGAAGGTGAAGGTTTTCTTGTGGATCTTTATGTTTTGAAAGGCTTAATACATGGTATAGAATTCGAAAAGTCTTCTAATCCACCTTTCTCTCTCCAAATTGGTGTGTTTTGTGCCCTTTTCAACTAGTTATTCGGAGACTTTGCCTAGTTTGTTCAAGCTGGATTGGTATTTTCCCTCCAGTGCTTTGGATGGCTTTCTTCATCTTCTGGTTGATACTCCTTCTAAGGTCAAGCCACAACGATGTGGTAGCTCTTCTATGGAGGATGTTGTTTGAAATGAATAGAAGGGTATTTTGAGATAAGAGTTTTTGACAGTAAAGTTTTTTGTGAACTTAAGAAATTTTTGCTTTTACCATTACATATCAGCTGGGATGCATTTTTGTATTCATTTGGTGCGTGGGGATAGCTCATCTCCCCCCATTTTTTTTTAAACCCTCTTTGATAATGGAATCATATTTCTTATCCAAAAAAAAGAAAAGAAAAGAAAAGAAAAGTATTAATCTAAGCTGGTTTTTCCTGTCTAGTGGTTACGATATTGCTCAGAAAATAATTTATATGCTTCTTTTATTCATGAATATTACTAAATCTCTACAAATGTCAAACTGTTCATAAGAGATCCACTACTCAATTGAAATGCATTTGCTAGTTAAATTATTTCTCCAGTAACCACATGGTCAATACCTGTTAGGGGGAACTTTATTCGGTAAAATAAGATATTTCAATCCATTTTTCAACTGCCCTCTATGCAACTTTGGATGGGACGGGAGTTCAGAACTAAGAAATGCCTCTAGCTCTGCTCTTCCAAACTCAGGATATGAAGCATCCAAATCTTGTTTCTCCAGAATACCATCAGGCCAGTCTGTAGTTGCTGCATGAGGCTCATCTGGACCTACAGTTCCACAAACTATACGGGCATGCTTCACCTGGATGTTGCATAAAAGTACAGAGACAAGAAATATAAGAATATATGGACTATCAAGTAAATAGAAAATAACAATAACCGGAAATTTTGTTATATTTTAATATAGGTTAAATATAAACAAATACCTAGTATTTTCATTTTTCAATTTCTTCCCTAATGTTCTAAAAGTTTCAATTGCACTGGTTGTGCCATTTTCCCAATGGAGTATGATGCCTTGTAGTATAGGGTTATAGTAACCAAATATGGTCACCATCCAAATGGGTGATTTGTGGGGCTAAAGCACTTTCAAGAATCTTGGAGGGTTTTTCGCCCAATTCCCTTCCTTTATTCATAGTGAATTTCACACCAGAGTTTAAGATTATTGAAATACTGCCTAGGTAAAGAGGTGGCAAGGAGAACTTTTTTCCATAAAGGAAATATGTGTTTGAATTGTTATCAAAGATAGAAAAGTTGGGGGCTAAAGTCATGTAGTACTCCAATGATGCCTAATTTGCAACTCACAAAAGATCAATAATTACTTAAATATCCTAAGAGATACAAGAGATTAGTTAGAAGGCTAGACTGTCTAATTGAGACTCGAGCAACATAGCTTATCTAGAGAGTATCATGAGTCAGGACACACCTTCCGCTGATAATTGGCCAGAGTAGAATTGATTTTGGGTCATTTGAAAGTTTCTCCTACTTCCTAAACATGAAATCTTATATAAAAATCATGGTCATACTAAAATTGAATTTTCATTAGATGTCGACTTAAAAAGGATCTAAGGTAGAAAGAAGACCAACATCTAATCTAGCGTATGAACCATAAAAAAAGATACTGATTAAACCAATTACAAGAATACATCGTGTTGTTTGTATACAGCTTAGCTTTTTTTTTCTTTTTTTTTTTTTTGTCTTTGTTGTGATTTTACATTTTTTAAGAAGAAAATTTAGGATTGCCTAGTCCACCAACATATACGGCTCTAGAGGATGAACAATAGTATTGAGTTTCTCTTTCAAATGTCTTGTAGACTAAGTTACCTAGAGTGCTCTCCGTAAGCTCCTAATATTGCATAGGAGTATTTCTAATCTTTCCCCTTCGTATGGTCTCTAAAATGATTTGTGTATAATATATATTTACATTAAGGAGATCATGAGACTTGTGCGATTAAATGAAAGATAACAAAGACAGATTTACAGAAGAAATTTCATACAAAATATATTAAGCAGATGGATCCCACAACGCAAAAAAATGATCAAACAGAGAAACTATGGGAACTTACAACTTTAACATCACGTTCATTCTTGGATAACTGAAACGCAGACTTGTCAAAAATGAATCTAGGAGTGAATCTTTTAATACTGGGACCTCTACGTTTTTGGTTAAGAAAGCAAGAGATGCAATTCGTAGTCTCCGAAGTTCCACTCCCACGTTCCCCAATCTTATAAGCATGTGGCCTTCGAGCATTATCCTTGTTTCTTCTAAACTTGTATCTACCAGTACCATCGTCATGAGAGTACCTTCCAAACCAAGAGGAAATAATTAACAAAGCTATTCGCTGATATTAATATAAGCACTCAACAAAACCATACCTCGATCAAGGAAAGGGAAAATGGAGGAGGAACAAAAAAAATAGTAAGAGTAATTTATAAAAAAAATCNAAAAAACAATACAATGTGTTTGTTAGTTGAACACGATTCTCCACAATGGTATGATATTGTCCACTTTGAGCATAAGCTCTCATGGCTTTGCTTTGGGCTTCCCCAAAAGGCCTATACTAATGGAGATAGTATTCCTTGATTATAAACCCATGATCATTCCCTAAATTAGTCAATGTGGGACTTTCATCCAACACCTCCCCTCGAACAAAGTACGCCTCCCCTTAATCGAGGCTCGACTCCTTTTCTTTTGGAGTCATAACCATTTTTTACTATGCCTTCGAGGCTCACAATACTTTTGTTCAACATTTGAGGATTCTATTGACATGGCTAAGTTTAGGGCATGGCTCTGATACCATGTTAGTTGAACACGACTCTCCACAATGGTATGATATTGTCCACTTTGAGCATAAGCTCTCATGGCTTTGTTTTGGGCTTCCCCAAAAGACCTCATACCAATGGAGATAGTATTCCTTGATTATAAACCCATGATCATTCCCTAAATTAGCCAATGTGGGACTTTCATCCGACCGTTTTTTCTATTAAAAGAGAACACTTTTGAAAAGTTGCATTACAATATAAAAAAAACAAAACAAAATAGATTTTAGATATAGCCAAACAATGACTAAAAGAGCATCAAAAGCAAATGTTTTAACAATTTATGAGAATACCTTATTCTTTTGGATTAGAGCCATTTTTTGTTGGTTTGTCAGGTTCGATTTAGCTCCTTTTTGGGTTGTTTTATAGACCCCTTTTGTAGGTTATTTTATATTCTTTCATTTTTCTTGATGAAAACTCAGTTTCTTGATAAAAACAAAAAAATTTAAAAAAAAAAAAAAAATTACAAGAAGGCCTCCCAACTATAAGTATCTATATTAATTAATTTTCTTATGCAATGAATAAAGCCTTCATTCAAGTCTCTAATTTAACCGTGATTCATTTCATACCAACACACTATTGATAGATTTCTTACTTTAAACGATTCTCCAAACCAAGGGATTCTACCACATTTCTCATCATCCCATACTTTAACCTCATTGGAAACTCACCCACCGTTTCCCAACCTTCAACTCTACAAAATTTTCCAGCTCCTACTCGAGACATGCAAACCATTGAAGATGGTCCTCGGGGCGAAGAGCTTGAACCAGATAACAATCCCCAAGCTTCTCTTCTTCAACAACCAAAGTATTTAGCTATTGGAAAATCGCCTTCGATCAACACAGCCCCTAATACCTGCAATAGCTCTAACTCATGGGGACAGAAGGAAGAGGAAAGAGTTTCAAGAAATTTTGTTGATAATAAAGACCCCCTACGGATCATGCAATAGATCCATCTGGCCCAGAATCCAATGAACCGATGGTTAATCCTCTTTTTTTGGTGATTGCCACAGTGAAGCAATACTTTATCAGGTTGGAAGAGAACCAAGTCACCAAAATTCCCTCTTTCTCTCCTTGCCTTGGCCCTAACTCTTTGATGATAGTGGATCAAAGCACTCAAGATTTCTGGTAAATAGATCATGACTGGCTGGTTACTACAATGCTAGAGGAACTTAAATAGTACGGAGGCAGAGGAGCAGTATCCCTTTAAGCCGCAAAGTCACAATACAACTTCTATATATTTATTCATTTTTACATGAACAGAATTCCAAAAACTAGATTCCTCCATAGGCGAAACAAGAACCAAACTAGATATTGAAGGAAGAGAGAAATTAGAGTAAGCTCAAATAAAAGGGGATTATAAAAATAAAAAGTAAAAAAAAAAAAAAACACCCAAGTCATGTCCAGATGAATAATTTACAGAAACCCATGATAACAAACAACACAATTCTTGACGGGAAGCTAAAATTCACCTCCTCAAAGGGACAACGAAACGAGACTCGACATCGAATCGAGCGAGATTAGAGCAAATAGAGCGGGAAGGGAGCTGCACCGAGTTCACCCGCCTATTGGGAGTACCTGGGTCTCTTAGACTCAACAACGGCCGCCGTTGAGTCAAATTAGAAACAGTAGAAGAGGTTGCAACGGCCATGGCAGGCAAAAACCCAAGAGTAACGGAAGAAACAGAGCTCGCAGAGAGCAGATAAAAACACAGCAGCACGAGAAACAGCAATGAAAATCAGACGACGAAGCGTATGGGGATAGAGTTTTCGGTTCAGTTGAACCGTTTTTTCTTCTCGAACCGGAAAATAGAGAAAAGCGATTGGTTGCAAATCTCTCAATTTTATTTATTTAAGTTTTTTTTTTTTNTTTTTTTTTTTTTTTTTTTTTTTTTTTTTTTTTTTTTTTTTTTTTTTTTTTTTTGTTGATAAAATTTTCCATTTTATAAATTTTATTTGGGAGGAGAATTCGTCCTAGCTGGGCAGACGGGGCAAGGTTTCCACACCCTTGTAAAAGGTGATTTCCTCTCCTCCCCAACCAAGGTGGGAGGTTACAATCCACCCTCTTTAGGACCCAGCGTCCTCAGTGGTCGTTCCTTTCTCCAATCGACGTGGGACCCACCACTAAATCCACCCCCATTGGGGCCCGGCCTCCTTATTGGCACACCACCTCGTGTCTACCCCTATTGTGAAACAGCGAGAAAGCTGTCACATCATCCGGTGTCTGGCTCTGATACCATTTGTAATGACCCAAATCCACCCCTCATTGGAACTCATTCCTTTCTCCAATCGATATGAGACCACCACCAAATCCACCCCATCGTCCGGTGTCTGGCTCTAATACCATTTGTAACGACCCAGATCCACCGCTAGCAGATATTGTCCTCTCTGAGCTTTCCCTTTCGGGCTTCCCCTCAAGAAACGCATCTGTTAGGGGAAGGTTTCCACAAGGGTGATTTGTTCTCCTCCCCAACCAATGTGAGACATCATTGTCCTCTTTGGATTTTCCACCAATGTGAGACATCATTGTCCTCTTTGGATTTTCCACCAATGTGAGACATCATTGTCCTCTTTGGATTTTCATTGTCCTCTTTGGATTTTCCCTTTCGGGCTTCCTGTCAAAACTTTAAAACGTGTCTGATAGGGAAAGGTTTCCACACCCTTATAAAAAAGGGTGATTTGTTCTCCTCCCTAACCATGTAGAGTATCACAACTTTACAAAACAAAAAATTAACTCTTCAAATGTACCACTTAGACTCGGACAATTGTTGGTTCTTCATATTTAAAATTGATATTATCCAACTTATATATTATTACAATCATTTATAATTATTTTTTAAATCACTGGATTATTACAATATTATTGCAAATAATATTTTTAATGTTATACATCATACATGTACATTTTCATCCTTTATTTAAAAAAAATATATACTAATGATAATTTCAGAGTTTATTTTAAATTTTAAAAAAGCAAGAACATAATTATGTTTGTTTTTTAAATAAAAAATAAAGAACAAAAAAACAATAATCAAACGTAATTATGTTTTTCTTTATTAAAAAACAAGAAACAAACAAGTATTTGGAATACTATATTTAAAAACTCTTAATTTTATATTGAATAAGTCAACTTAAAAAAATGTTTAGTCTGTTTATTAAATCTTTTATATATTCAATATTTAAAAAAAAAATTAAATTATTTATACATAGAATTGTGTTATGTTTGTTCAAATTTTTAAATATGTTAGTCAATTTTACTCTTTAACGATAGTTTATAGAGATTGATGATGCACGTATTCTGTTGAACACAACTCTATGTGGGAAACACTCGCACTCTTTATTAAGATCAATCGTGAAGATATTACAAGACATAGAAAACTACTGCAGTCTGTGCTTTGTATTTGTTGGGATGCTTTGTATTTGTTGGGATGATAATCTAGATAGGGTGGAAGGGTATTTATACTATAATTATTAGGCTTGACTCTATTGGGCTAGTGATGATATTTTAACATATTCGACACGAGAATTTCTCGAATAAGCACGATTCCTAACAATACTAGCAAAATAACAAATCAACACATAAATATGATGCTTGCAAAATGCACTCTAATGCCTAAATCAGGTTAAGGTTTGTATTAGCATATCAAGAATTGAGTTTCCTAATGTAGCTAGCACGTCAGTTTTTTCTCTTTTGTTGATTGACTTAAGATCTTCACCTTAAAAACTTCTCGTAAATCGTAAATCAAACAGGTGCCCATTATATTGTTACTTTGAGGGCATAAGACTCTTGTGAAGCCGATGTTGCACAACATTGACTATTATAAAATGATTTAAGATTTTAGGAATAAATTTAGGAAAATGATTTAGGAATTTTAGGAATAGATGGTTCAACAACCGATCGCCACCTTAAACCTTCTCTTGGTTTGTAGGTTGAAGCTTTTTTCATGAAAGATAAGGCACTAATGTTTCTCTTAAAACGAAAAAGAGGGATCAACCATACCCTTTTCTAGACCGTCTCCTAAAACACTTGCTTAACCTGCATGTGCTTTCGGAGCCCCCCATTCATTCAATGGCTTGCTTGTGATTGCAGTCATTCTCCGAAAAGGGAGAGAAGAGGGACTTGTCTACTCTCGTTTATGGGACGAACCAAACCATTAGAAAGAGAGCCTTTTAGAGAAAGTTTTTGTCACCATAAAAATCGAGAGAGAAGTCTCTAAAACCGCTATGGTCTGGTCTCTCACTCACGTCGTCCGTCCCGGAGACTCTATTACGCTGAGAACTTGATTACACTTCCTAATAACTCCACCTCTTCTCATTACCTACGCACAAAGCCATTTTCCACACGTCAACAGAGGGAAATCTCACTCTCAAATCTCCAATCAGAAACCAAAACAATAGTTGGGCGAAAAAAGAGACCGAAATCGTCTCCAAATACAGGGCAGAAACCACTGGAACTAATCAATAACACCTATTCTAAGGTCTGAGTGTTAAAATATCACCACTACTCCAATAGGATCAAGTCCAATAATTGTATGGGATGAACCCATTGTATATTGAAAATGATTCAGGTATTTTAAGAATAAAGATATCTAAAGATCTTAGGATAAAGATTTAGATATTTTAGAAAAAATGTTGAGATATTTTAGGAACGGTAAATACTCTTCCAGTCTACCTAGATTTTTTCTCAAGAAATACAAGGCACAGAGTGCAGTAGTTTCTACACAATGTCTTGTAATCTCTTCTCGATTGATGTCAATAAAGAGTGCGAGTGTTTCCCACAAAAAATTGTGTTCCGCCTGAGTCAAACACTTTGCGTATCCATTTTCTATTTAGCAGTAGATTGTGGAACTAGAAGGTAGTTACATCTTTACATTGGTGAACATGAAATCTATTCATTAACTGCTAGTTGAAATGTATGGTAGCACGTACAGAAATAGGCAGAACGAGATGAAAGAAAGGAGAAGAGAAGACGAAGGAAGGAAAGGACGAGGAGTTACTAAGTGGTTCCACAAATATGCGTACATTCACTGTAAGGAGCTGCTAGAGCTTTTTATTGACCAGAGAATGGATCACAATTATACATCATCTTGAGGTAAAGGGAAGGCGAGTACGGATATATTACATTGTACTCTTATAACACAAAATGGGTAGTCTATTTGAGTCTATTCTTAAATGTTTTTGTGATACACTAATTCAATTAAGGGATGATTTATTTTGGTTGTGGTAAGCCAATTCACTTCTGGGATGGTGTTTGGTTGTGTCACTCTCCTTAAAGACGCTTGCTTGCTGCCATTTCTATCAATCCACAAAGTTCTCATGATCTCATGATAGGCTACCTTCAAAATGAAAGACAAAAAAGGGTTTGTCTCCCTATTCAACTGCCCATATAAGAGTGTTCAACTTCATTCTACTTTCTCTTTATTTTCTTTGTTTATAGATAATAATTTTTCAAACAAGAAAGATTAAAATGGTTAAAGGAAAATTAAAGTATGAACATAATAACAATATTCTGGAAAACTGCTCAACCAACTTATTCTAAAGAATGAAACAGAGATAAAAAACGAGTGTTAGGAATCGCGACTTTCCATATTAGTATGATATCGTCCATTTTGAGCATAAGCTCTCATGGTTTTGCTTTGGACTTCCCCAAAAGGTCTCATACCAATGGAGATGTAGCCTTACTTATAAACCCATGATCATTTCCTAAATTAGCCAATGTGGGACTCCATCCCAACAATTCTCAACAATCTTCCCCTAGAACAAAGTACACTATAGAGCCTCCCCCGAGGCCTATGGAGCCCTCAAATAACTTCCCCTTAATCGAGGCTCGACTCTTTCTCTAGAGTCCTCGAACATAGTACACCATTTGTTCTATACTTAAGTCACTTTTAACTACACCTTCGAGACTCGTAACTTCTTTGTTCGACATTTGAGGATTCTATTGACATGGCTAAGTTAAGGGCATGACTCTGATACCATGTTAGGAATCATGACTCTCCACAATGGTATGATGTTGTCCATTTTGAGCATAAGCTCTCATGGCTTTCCTTTGGGCTTCCCCAAAAGACCTCATACCAATGGAGATGTATTCCTTACTTATAAACTCATGATCATTCCATGAATTAGCCAATGTGAGACTCCCTCCCAACAATCCTCAATAACAAGAGCCTACAAAACTACGTTCCATAATACATGAACATCATATTCACAACCCTGAAGCTCTTCCTGAATTCATGGTGAAAAGAAGTATTCTAATCAAATGAGAGGACAGTAAGAGTATGAAAAGGAGATTAACCTGGATAGTTATTGCACAAAGCAAGAGCCTGGACCCCAAGGAGCAGATCTGCCAAGTCCTGATACCGGAGCAGCCTCGATCCCTCTCTGGTTCAGCAAACACCTGAAGTGCGCCAACCTTGCAAAAACTTGATTGGTGTCTTTAGCCAGATTGTCATATGGTGTCCAAAGGCGCTCTGTCAGGACATGATCACCGAAGAAGGTTGAAACCAGTCAATTAATGTAGAGCAATCATGAGCGAAATCTAAGAAAAGGGGGCAATGGAGCAGGGCTAGTACTGTTTTCATTCAGCTAATTACAAAGCATGACATTGCCTGAGCTTTTATAGATCGCATAATTGAGTACCACGAGCAAGGTTTTGCATAGGGTTTAGGGAATGGGAACTATCATGCACCATGAGCTTTTATGAATTGGATAATACCAATATTAAAAAATGATTTCATAATGCAAAGTCGTAGATATCAATGTTTTTTATACGAGTATAATAAATGAGGTGAGATAGTTTTCTAATAAAAAGAGAGAAGGTGTAACGACTCAAGCCCACCGCTAGCAGATATTGTCCTCTTTGGGCTTTCCTTTTCGGGTTTCCCCTCAAGGCTTGAAAACACGTCTGCTAGGGGAAGGTTTCCACACCCTTATAAAGAGTATTTTGTTCTCCTCCCCAACCAATGTGGGACTCTCACAATCCACCCCTCTTCAGGGCCCAGCGTCCTCGCTGGCACTCGTTTCTTTCTCCAATCGATGTGGGACCCCTACCAAATGTACCCCCTTCGGGGCCCAGCGTCCTTACTAGCATGCCGCCTCGTTTCTACCCCACTTCGGGGAACAACCTCCTCGTTGGCACATCGCCCGGTGTCTGGCTCTGATACCATTTGTAACAGCCCAAGCCCACCGCTAGCAAATATTGTCTTCTTTGGGCTTTTCCTTTCGAGTTTCCCCTCAAGGTTTTTAAAACGTGTCTGCCAGGGAGAGGTTTCCACACCCTTATAAAGGGTGTTCCGTTCTCCTCCTTGACTGATGTGGGATTTCACATAAATTTACTAAAACTATCCCTTGTTTATAATTTCTTTTCAAGAGTAGCTTCGTTAGTTAATTTGACCTCGAAGTTAAACATCTGGAAAGTAATCACCGACTACTGAGATCTCAAAATTTCAGTTGATCAAGAACATGTTTCTCAATTTATCATGCAAAAATATAAACAAACCAACAATAACGTACCAGCAGCGGCTGCAGCACGAGGCCAAATAGTTTGCTCAATATTTGAGGCATCGACACTTTCGCCCCACATGCATACCTCCCCACCAATGACTAATTTTTGTTGTTTTGGATCTGCGATATTTTTAAGCGGCTCATTTAAATAGAACTTCTCCCAACTTGGGTCTATGTGGTCCAAGTACCAACTATCTTGGTTGCTAACAATGCATCTTAAACCAGCAGAAACAACCTTAGGAGCAACACCAATTCCTAACCTGAAAATTGAAATAAACAAACATCAGGAAAAGTAAAAATATGGGATGCCTTAATTATCCATTTCAAGCGATTTAACTCTTTCGTTTTCTTTTTTTCTTTTGAAGACTTCTATATGTTGAGGATTGTTGGGAGAGAGTCCCACATCGGCTAATTTAGGGACTGATCATGGGTTTATAAGTAAAGAATACATCTCCATTGGTATGAGGCCTTTTGGGGAAGCCCAAATCAAAACCATGAGAGCTTATGCTCAAAGTAGAAAATATCATACCATTGTGGAGAGTCGTGATTCCTAACATGGTATCAAGAATCCTCAAGTGTCGAACAAAGGGTGTACTAAGTTCGAGGACTCCAGAGAAGGAATCGAGCCTCGATTAAGGGCCCAAATCAAAACCATGAGAGAGAGTCATGATTCATAACACTATCTATATTCATATTAAGTAATTTGTATTGAGAAGAGTATAATTCTGGCTCGGCCACGTCCAGGGGGAAAGAATCTTGAAGGTGAACATAGAAAATCACTATGATTTATGGCAGCACCATCCTTTAATTTCAGCGTAAACTCTTTCCACCCCTTATCTTTGGGGTAAAACAGATGTGTTTCATATCCATATAAAACTTGGGAGAACTAATTTTATACTCAATACTTAGATTGACATGTAAGCAGAATCGGATAAAAATTTCAATTTCACACTTTGGGAAGCTTAAATTAATTAAAGACATTTACTCAGTTAACTTACCCTTCTCCAAAACAATTAATCTCCCAATCATCACCAACGGAAGTAGCTACGATAAAGTAATCATCACTAATAGATGTTTTGCACAATTATGTAGGTTGAAGCTTGAAAAAAAAAGTTGATTGCTTTCATTTATGACACATTCCTTAAAAGGTAGTGGTTCCTCAAGAATAAAGGAAAATTAAACTGAAGAATGTCAATAGTAGTTCAAGAAACTTTTAAGCATGGACATGGACTGATACTCTATCACGGGATAAGTTATAAAAGCTGAAATAAGAGTAGGTATGACATACCAGTTATGCACAACAGTCTTTCGACTCAATTCACTGCCAAAATTGTTAAAAGTCTCTTCCCTGAAAATTTTCCATTGAGTAGATAAGATCAGAAAACTGCCTTAGAGGATTAAACTAGAGCAGAAGCACATACCAATTTACAAGTTCATATCCGTGAGACAAAGCTATATTTTGTGCTCGCAAGACGAAGTACTTGTAAGCATCGGATTCATTCATACCCTTTTTTTCTAACCTGTTCATTAAAAAAGTCAAAACATGAGTTATCTCAAACCTGCATTTGGGAGGATAGGGATTGTTTCCGGAAAAAAAAAAAACATACAGAGTAAATGAAAATATAAATGATCGTTAAATTCAGGAAAATCGGCCATAGATTGTAGAAGATAATGGAGATAGGGATAACCAACTAGAAATATAGACCCTCCCTTCCCATCCGGACATGTACCTGATTCCTAGCTCTGGAGCTAAAATCAAGATTACACGCAGTTCTCATTGTATTTGATCCTTCAATTATAATATCGAACATGGGCAGTGTCCAACACATAAAGATCGTGAGTTGATATTATTTGAAGAAATATGGCACGACTTTATACATATAAGATAGAAAAGATGTTATAACTTATAATGCAGCTTGATGACCCTTACTATGGAAGATCCCTAGACAGCATAATGCTCAATGAATGCAACTTCCAGATATATATATATTGATGTAGGATTGATAACTATGGATGTCGAAACTAAGATATTCACACATTGACTGATCCCACATGACTATCTCCTAGATGAAATCTTAAACCCTACATTTTTATGCATCTTTCAACTGACCACACTTATTTAACATTATCTTAAAAAACTACATATAAGAATATAATTAAAAAGAAACAATCTCAACTACACATTGATTCTTGCAATTCAAAATTTGAAAGTACCAAAGTCAAAATCAAACACACAAGTCCCCATTCTTTTGTAAACTGACTTAGAATAGAATTCATTTTTTGCCAGAAGAACAAATAAAAGTAACAGTGAAGTTTCATTCTTCGTTTATAAAAGACAAGGGAAAAATTCAATAAAATTATTTGTTTAAAGAAATAGAGAACAGGAGAACATAGGACCCTGAGTATAATTTATTTTACTCAATAGACAACAGGAGTCGACAAGGTCTTAGATTATTACCAATTTCTTATATGAGGAGTCGATCTCCAGCAAGCTGCAAGTAAAATTGAGAGGGACATGTTATTGTGTAGATGATCAAGGTTTATGAAAATGGATGCAGAAGTGTAATGAAAGCAGAAGAATTATGATGTCCACATTGGTTGGGGGAGGAGACAAAATACCCTTTATAAGGGTGTGGAAACTTTCCCCTAGCATACGCGTTTTAAAGCTTTGAGGGAAAGCCCGAAAGGGAAAGCCCAAAGAGGACAATATCTGCTAGCGGTGGATTTTGGTCGTTACAATAATACATTTTGCAAGTTAATAAAATGGTTTATTTTCAAGATACTTGAAGAAAAATTGACATAGAGGGCTTTGCGGGAAGAATAAAATGAATGAATGTTTCTCATAACAAATAAAAAGATTCTCTATCATTTTCACAACTGATCTAATTAAACTTCAAAGATGAAATATGACATGGAGTTGATTGTATTTTGGAAGCATTACATGTCAACCAAAGTGCAACCCAATTGTTCAACTTACTTGTGTCAACTTCATCGCCTCCTAAGTGAACAAATCTGTACTTAAAGATCTTGCTGAAATCTGAAACACAAGAACCGTGATATGATAACTTTATCTCCTAAAATGAAGATAGTTTAACTAGATGCTTGGTCCAAACCTGTAGGTTTTTCAAATTGATTCAAGAATCAAAAGGATAGTTGTAACACGTCCTCACCTTTAATCTATAATCTATCTTATCTTCTCTCAATAGAAACCATCTCCTAGAAACAACTCACATTTCACGGAGTCATAGTTGTAACACGTCCTCGCATCTCATAAATTCAAGTATATAAAGAATGCCAGTTGATGATTATATAAGCTAAAACCTTTAAATATTCTATTCTTGCCAACAAACTAGAGAACGTTTGTATTAATACATCTATTTTCTAAAATTTCAAAAAATAAAAAAAGTTTATAATTGACTGATTAAAGTTTCATTGTAAGAGTTTAATTTTTCTCTTTAAAACTCAAATTTATAGAAAATCATCGAAATTGAGAAAAACTACTATCAAACTCTCTCTTCGCACTGATTTTGTGAAAGCCCTAATTTTTAATTCTGTTGAGAATTTGAATGTAATTTTTTTTTTTTTCCTTTCCAAGCATTTATAATATTTTTATGGAAAGAACAAGAGAGTTTGTGAGGAAAGTGTGATATTATTACCTGATAGTATTCCATCTATTACTTTAAAAGTAAACTCGTTACTGACATCAAGTGGCTGCTTACAATCCTTTGACGGCCACAAAGCAGGATAGCCAACTCCCCTGAGAAATGAAACCTTGAGCTCCTCACACAAGTTAACAATATGAATAGAATAGAAGAGGAGAGAAGGTCGACGACAAGTTCAATACTATGTAGTAATCACCATGACAAAGCATGTCCGGGAATATCAACTTCAGCTAGTACACTGACTCCACGTCGTTGAGCATATCTACAGAACTTAGAAAATTAAAATGGAAACTAATTCTTAGTTAGCAACTTAACACATCCAAAATAAAAGGATGCTCACCTCACAATTTCTTCAGCATCCGCAGTTGTATACCGTTCTTGTTTAGAATAAGCACCAAGCCAAAGGTTTGGGAATGAAGGTATCTCCAATGGAAAAGATTGTGTATCGACAATGTGCCAGTGCAACACGTTCTGCATAAAAGGGGTTAAAGTTGATGGTTGTAAGCAATGATGAGAAGTGCAGAAAATGCAGGTATTCTTGATCAGTTATTATTTACGTATCAATATGGTCTGTCCAAATCTAACTGATTTTTTTTCTCCTCCCCTCCATCCACGCTGTACAAATTTCAGCTAAATTATCAAGCTCACTTAAAGCACCAATGCACCTGTCTTGTTATCTTGTAATATCAGTAGGATTAATTATGGATGGACGAGGCAAAAGATGGTGAAAGGGACAACAACAGTGATGAAAAGTGAATGAATGATTTAAATTTTAAAATGACCAACCGCTTCAACAGATGATTTTCATCTAGGTAATAGAACATTTGTATCTTGTTCGTTCTTATGAGTGAAATTTTGACTTAATCAAATAATATAAAAATAAAATGAAAAGAGACCATAGGAGAAACATGCCCAAGGACCCAAACTCAGATAACCTTTTCAAATCCAATTCCACATAGAAGGGAAAACATTTGAATCCTTATCTTAAAGTAATATTGAAAAGGTCAAACCTACTATAAAAATGAAATATGACTTAAAAGAAAGGAAGTTCAACTTCAGCTTCAGCCTCATTCTTTAAACTATAGCTAGCCACACTTTTCTTCCTCTCTAACTTGAGCATCGGAGCTCGTGTGGCGTTTGTCGCAGTGCCTAGCTTTTTTTTGGCTTACAATTTATATCTTCTCCTCAAAATACAATTTATCGTTGAGGAACATGAAGGTCAAGGCAAGATTTTGACAACAATAGCTTCCGTTGTTCGTGAGAAATGAGAGTGCTTTATCTTGCACACCAAAATGAGAAAAATCTTGCCTAAGGGAAAAGTCTTTCGGTAAAAGACATGAAAAATTTTACACTAAGAAACCAAAGAAAAGGCAAACCCTAGGCAAGTCCATACAACAAGAAGAAAAAGAAGAAAGAAGAAAAAGAAAAGGAGGAAAAGGCAAAAAAAAAANAAAAAAAAAAAAAAAAAAAAAAAAAAAAAAAAAAAAAAAAAAAAACCTCTCCATCTTCTTCATTTTCTCCTTGTTATAGTTGTACAAGTTTGATGAGCAACCTAAGAATAATCCAAGGATCACCTTGAAGCACTTAAATTAACTCACAAAAATTGATATTGAGATTCTTAAACCTAAAGGAATTCAAAATCATCCTATGAGAACTGATGAGCAATCTTAAGGTTAGTCCATAGCCAAACATTTAAATTAACTTCGAGAAAGTGATATTCATCTTTCTAGAGAAAATTCTTAAACCACAGAAAATCTAGTCATTCTTACGAAGTTTGATGGGCAATCTAAGGAAAACCCAAGGACCACCTTATAGCCCTTGAAATTATATTCATTTTTCTAGAGAAGAATAACCCTAGAAGACAATGTCTAGAAGAAGAAAATTTAATCAAAGAGGTATACTCCCAAATTGGGTTCTATATGTCTACCCTTTTAAGTGTCAAGAGTCGGACTATAAATCCTAATTAGAGTGGGGCTAATATTATGAGTGAAATTTGGACTTAATCAAATAACATATAAATAAAAGAACAAGAGACCGAGGAACCCAAGAGCCAAGAGAACATGCAGGCCCAGAATAACTTTTTCAAATCAAATTCCTATAAAGAAGGAAACCCATTTGAATCTTATAAATGAATAGTGAAAACCTAGGTGAAACATCCTATAACTTAAAGTAAGGGAATTCAAGCTTCAACTTCATTCTCTAAATTACAGCTTGCTACACTTTTCTTTCTCTCTGGCTCTTTGGCTTAAGCATCGATGTTCGTGTGGTAAGCGTCATGAGATTTTTCCTTGTCAGATATGCTCGTGTGGTAAGCGTCATCGATGCTCATGAGACTTTTCTTATTTTTAACTATAAAGATAATCGCATTTTACGTGTTCTACTGGTAAGAATAGTTGGAAACTAAAAATAGTCTACAGTTATACAAACCAAGTGAGCATTGCCTGCAAAATAATATCACACAAAAACGAAAAACATAATGAATTCTATACCAGCTTTGCATATGCCATAGAATCAATCACTTTCTTTATAACTCGCAATGGCTGATAATGTCGAGAAGTATCTGCGTGAAGATCATTTACAGGTCAGATAACAAGTCATGATTGGAGGTGACCATCCTAGCCACAAAAGTCTAAAAAGTAAAACAAAAATCCCACGGAGTCCCATTATATTGAAAACTTCAATGTTGAAACTATGAAATAATTCAGAAAGTTCACTTCCCAATAAATATGGCACGTTCGGATACTCTTGCCTTTTACACAAGAAAGGCAAACCTTCCTCTAAGCCTAAGCATTCATCCACCCAATCCAAGTTTCATCCAATAAATCATACATAACAAATATATAGAATTTCGCTGCTTTGAATGGTATAGAACATAGGCTATTATCTGAAACTTCACTGCAATTATTTAAGAACGAGGAGAATTCAACAATCCGAATAGCACGAAACATACTTTTTGCCTAATCATCATGCATAGTCCTTCCATGAAATTCAACCTAAATGATTTAGGGTAAAGAAACAACTTCCACCATAAACTGCTTATTTAAATCAATAAATATTACATAAAATAACTCAATATATAAATAAAAGCTAGAAAACATTGAACCCAAATTAGATCTTCTTGCGGCAGTATGGGCAGGCATTCATTAAGCAAAAGTATATTATATTTTGAAATATCAAATTTCTGTCATAATTCCAAAGAAAGAAACGATATAAGTCACTGAAGACATAAATAAACTATAGTATAAAAAAAAAAAAAAAGGAATGAAGAAATAAATAAACTATAGTATAAAAAAAATAAAAAGGAATGAAGAAATAAATAAACTATAGTATAAAAAAAAATAAAAAGGAAATGAAACAGGCCAGAGAGCACCGCGAGAAATTCTAACAGAGAGAAAAGAAGCCAGCATGCATTTTACATCATGTCACGTTCTTGCTCAAAACTTGATATGGAAAAACTCAGAAGCATCTCACCAATTAACAGTCCTCGATAGGAGAACCTTGGCTGATCAATAATATTCCATGGTACGCTCCGAACTTCAATTGCCCTTGATTCAAAATTGAAAGAGCATAATTGACTGAAGGTCTGCAGAATTTCACAGTAAAAAGACATATTTTCAGTATTGTATATATTCCCTTAGGCACCAAGGGTTATAACCTTCAGATTTATAAGTCTCAGCGTGTAACCTGAAGACCATGCAAAGCCCCATAAACTGTACGCGCCTGCATAGTTTGAGAAAGAACTCAACTGTTAAGGGACAAAGCTACAAGAATAAATTAGGCAAACCATTAATAATAAAATACCCAGATAACTAGAGTTTATCCAGCAAAATATATTCAAGTGGAGAATATTGGACGTTGATGAACATGACCAAATATTTAAACTCAAGATACAAGAGCTTGATGAAGATTGGAGTTTTCAGCCTCAGCCACCAGACCAAGTATATAAAACACGGTGTCCGTGCAGTCTGACCATCTTGCTTTCGAAGATTGAATACTATGAACAGAGTTATCTCCAAAAGTTTTACTAACCATGCCAGTTTATGCGAAGAACTTGATTAAATAAAACAACTTAAGTCCACATAATAAATTATATTATGAATCCAAATTTATATCCAGAAAGTAAAAAAGAAAATCATTCATAACTACATATACTTTAAGACTATAAGATTTTGTAACTAGTATCATTGTTACAATCGATGCAATTTTAGATTTTAGAAAGAAAATCCAAATATAGCTAAACTTTCATTCTATTCAACACAATTTTAGAACACGAACTAAATAGATCTGAACAACAAATACTCGTGATAAAAGAAACAAGATTTAGTCAAAATATTTACAACACAAGTCCTTTGAATCAAAATGCACAACCCAACCAAAATTTAACAACTTTTTTCCACATTGATGGACCTCTCTTATTTATTTATTTATTTATTTTTCCACATTTTTCATCAAAAAAGAATATGGAAATTTCCATTTCTTGAACTGATTGATGGGTGAAAGCCATATGTGTCATATGTGAATTAACACAATTATTGATAGCATCATATTTCGGATTCAAAAGAATATCGTGCTGGGTCTAGTTGATTATGCCCGATTTTTGTAATGGACTAGAGTACTATACACTCCCGGGAATAGGAATCCATATGAAAATCAGGAGTTCTCCCTCTGATGACTTTTAAACAACTGAAACTAAAAGGAAAAACTGATAGACTAATTATAAAGTAAAGCGAGTAGCTAAAAGTTTGGTTTCACCCACCTGAAGATATGCATAGGCAGGCTTTCCAGGTGCAGGTGCTGGGACCGATAATCTGTACGATTCGTCTACACCATATTGTAACTGCACCATCCCCATGGAAATTTCGGAGAATTCAAACAATAGTCAATGGCAAATAGTTTTCGTTCCAGAACAAATCACAATTCATTTGATCGAAGTAAACGTCCAGAATCAAGAAAATCGGAACTAAGAAAACAACCATAATCGTATGAAAGTGAAAAGTAGGTTAAAATTTTCAAATGCATTATAATATCCTCTTCGACAAAGGCAAGAAACATGAATTAAACTTGAACCGAAACTCCAAATGCATTTTCCACAAACTGAGAAACAATGAAAATGTAAAACAGGCTTAAAGCTTCAATATCAACAACTGCGCAGAACATAGACAGATCAAAAATAGAATCAACAAAATCATCCATACCTCTTCGGAAGGCGAGGAGACAATAATATGGATTCCAAGAAGCAGAGCAGAGGAGTCCAAACGAGATAGATTAGCATCAACAACATGACCAACACGAACCACATCAAGCAACCTCAAGAATCCCTCCTCAAGTATCCCAGAAGCATCAGTGAAGTTGGAGCCATCAGTGTTGAGGCGAAAATCCTTCGTATTCACAACATACAACCGACGTTGCCCGCCATGAGTGACCGACGCCGGCAACGGCCATATCCGCACACCTCCAGCAATATCACTGCTCCGGGAAGCGGCGGAGGTGAGTATAAAGTGAAAAAAGAGCGGCAGAAGTAGAATGGAAGAGGAGTGAAGTGCCATTGGGCAAAAACAACAATGGAGAATCAATGCAAGTGAAATGCGGTTGGAAATGTGGATACTCCAATGCTCGGAAATGTGATTATATGAGTGAAAAAGGAAGAAATTCATGCGCTGATTGCAGAGAAGCCATAGCAGGAAGTAAAGAAGATGATCAAATGAAGAAGAAGACAACGAGGAATATGGAACACCAAAATGGAAGTCGCTTTCGGGTATGTGTTCGTTTCTTGTTGCTTTCACGTGATATGATAAATAATTAATAATTTATATTTTTTTTTTTAAAAAAATTAAAAATATTTTTTCCTAATTTAAATATTTAGGATAAATTAATAAAAAAAATGTCATCATGGGTTCATAAGTGAGGAATACTAACTCCATTCATATCATTGTATAGAAATGTGTTCGTCTAACAAATAATATTAAATTCATAAAAAATATTTTGAATTTTTTTTAAAAAAAAAAAATCATTAATACCCTCTTAATTTTTCTTTAAAAGAATACTCATAAAATTTAAAATTATTAATATTAAAAAATTTAAAATTTTATTTCTGTCAATATATGGAAAAATTCATCTATCGACACATCATAAATTATTTAATATTATTTTGGGAAGTTTATATGTATTTTTGTAACATCGTATCAAATAGGTATTTTTTATTTATTTAAAAATGTTTAAAAATTAAGAATATTAATGAAAATTAATTAAAAAAAAATTTAATATTTTAAAATTTTATTGGGTATTTTTTAATATTAGTCTCTGTATTTTTTATTTTTTTAAAATTTAAAAGTATTTTTTTAGATTTTTTTTTAATGCTTAGTATTTTTTAAATAAAAAAAGAATTCAATGGTATTTTTTTATTAATTTAGCAAAATATTTAATATTAGTATCTATTTCTACGGTTAAAACTCAAAATATTATTTACAAGAATATTAAATTCATGTAAGCATATAATCAATTTAATTATTTATATTTATATTTTAAATTAATTAATAATATAAATATGCAATTTTGAGTTAATAAAATTATAACTAGTTATTATTTTTCATTATTTTAACTATTTAATATAAAATTTATTAAGATCTTAATTAGTTTATATTTAATTAATTATTTTTTTAGAAGAAATGAGAGAAAAATTCCTCATTTATTTCTATTTAATTAAAGTGAAAATTGTTTTAATTAATTATATTTTTTATAATAAATCTAATAATTTAAATGATTTTTTTTCATTGATATATTTCACATAGCGTTTAAAAAGTTGATATGGGTTTGATATATTTATTATCTAATTAAATTAAAATATATATATATATTAAGTTTTTTTTTTCCTGAAATATAGCCGCAAATTTTCATTAATAATTAAGAAAAAATAATTGTGAATTTTAAATTATTTTAATGTAAATTTAATTATCATCTATAAAAATAAAAAATAAAAGAAAAAAATTAGCAAAAAAAAAATCTTATTATATAATTTTAATTTTATTTGGTTATAATTTGGAGAAAAAAAAATCCAGTATATTAATTAATTTTTTTTTTTTACCATTTTTAATGATTTTTCTTTAATTTTGGTTAATTAGAAGAAAATTAAAAAGTAAATACAGACATTATCCCCGCCATTAAATATAGACATTTAAATTTAAGATATTTAATATTTATACTCATTAAACAATATCATCGATTTTATATATTTATTTTTATTGTGGTTCTTTTATTTATTTATTTATTTATTTATTAGGCTAACTAAAAAAAGAAATTTACAAGCCTAGATAATGAAATTTCTATAGTTAATAAAAAATTTAATTTTAAAAAGCTGTTAATTTTATTTTTATTAGGTTATTAAATGCNTTTTTTTTTTTTTTTTTTTTTTTTTTTTGGATAATCTATGTGATGTCCCACATTGGTTGGAGAGGAGGACAAAACATCATCTATAAGGGTGTGGAAACCTTCTCCTAGCAGAAACGTTTTAAAGTCTTGAAGGGAAGCCCGAAAGGTAAAGCCCAACGAGAACAATATCTGCTAGCGGTGTGCTTAAGCTGTTATAAATGGTATCAGAGCCAAACACCGAACGATGTGTCAGCCTTCTCGCTCTTCCTCGAAAGGAGTAGACACGAGACAATATGTGTGCTTAAGCTGTTATAAATGATATCAGAGCCAAACACCGAACGATGTGTCAGCCTTCTCGCTCTTCCTCGAAAGGAGTAGACACGAGACAATATGTGTGCTTAAGCTGTTATAAATGATATCAGAGCCAAACACCGAACGATGTGTCAGCCTTCTCGCTCTTCCTCGAAAGGAGTAGACACGAGGCAATATGTGTGCTTAAGCTGTTATAAATGATATCAGAGCCAAACACCGAACGATGTGTCAGCCTTCTCGCTCTTCCTCGAAAGGAGTAGACACGAGGCAATATGCCAGTAAGGATGCTGGCCCAAAGGAGGATGGATTTGGTGGAGTCCCACATCGATTGGAGAAAGGAACAACTCTGAAAGGGAAAGCCCAAAGAGGACACGAGGCGGTGTGCAGTAAGGACGCTGGCCCCAAAGGGGGTGGATTTGGTGGGGGTCCCACATTGATTGATTAGAGAAAGGAACAAGCCCGAAAGAAAAAACCCAAAGAGGACAATATCTGCTAGCGGTGTGCTTAGACTGTTACACTCCGACCCTCTTTTCCATGCATTTTTTAGGGCCTTCGAGTATGTCACGTCGCATTCTAGGAATGTCAATTTTAACCGTTACTATCTTGCAAGTGTGTTTGGTCTCGAGCAGATCTCCTATAAATTTTCCTAAGAAACATGTGAATGAGAACAAAGCATTCTAAAAATATCCGTTTTCACATGAAAACGTTTTCAATCTAAGCACTTCAAGACAACTAGGTAACTGCCACGTAGCGTTACATATATATTTTTATATATTAATTATGACAAATTATTAAATCTATTTAAGTTTGCCATCCAACATTATCACAAAAAGATTCTCGGTGCAACACCCTTTCTCATCATATGTGTCCAATACCTTGCCAGTCCGTAAAGGTTAAAGATGACGCGCTTGATTGACGTTAAATTTTAGTCTTAGCCAATAAATGAGAGTTAATGTAGACGGTTCGATCTTTTGACTTTTCTTATTCTGATTGGCGCCACATGGATGGTTGGATTTCCACAAACAATTTAGTATATATATTTTATTTTTTACTTTAAATAAGTTTTAGTGACATAAACAAAATGTATACAATAGTCAAGTTTGACGATTAACTTTATCACATAGTTTTCTTTGAGTTACGTAGACCATTCGATCGATTAATCTAGATCGTTGAATTTATTTATTTATTTATAATTACGTAGCTACTATTTTAATAGAGATATTGTTTTAATTTTCATTCATTTGGTGGGATTTGTTACCTTTTAAATACATGAATTGATCTTTAAAGTTGAGTTTTTTAAACTCTCGATATTGTTTTGACTTCCTCACAAAGCTTTCTTCCGGTCTCTGAGAGTTACGTATTCAACTTTAAAATGCGGGATATGCTATTTTTTTTTCATAAATATTAGTCGTCTTTTAAGTATAAATTTATTACTCACATTAATAAACGTCACTAAATCATAGGTTCATTAAAATAAACATACAATAATATCATTTTTTTTTACGAACACGAGCATATCTTAATTGATATAAAAACACGAGCATATCTTAACTGATATAAAGTACACTCAGAGAACCAGCTTACGAATAATCTTAAAGATATAATCTTAAAGATGAATAATCTTAAACGAGAATATTTCAACGAGAAAACTTGCTTCTTGAGAGTCAAAGAAGACTTACTTCTTGAGAGTCAAAGAAGAATAATCTTAAAGATGGAAGAGCTTTCTCCGGGTAGGGGTTGGCTATTGGACGGGGCCCACTCAGAGAAGGGTGGAAATAGTCCTAGATAGGAGAAGGCTTCTCGAGTGACCGATCAGAACCCTATTGATGAATGAATAACAGCTTACGAATATCCAGAGACAAAAAATTCAGCCACGTCATACTTTACCGAATTCATGAATCATATGAAACTAAGCCTAAGAAGCTACAAATTCTGTTAAATGTTGCAAGTTCATGCAGCCTAGAAGCAATGACTGATGAATTTTGTTCATCGGGAGAACAATGCTTTACAAAATTCAATAATCATATGAATCCAAGCTTAAGAAGCTACAAATTTGTTAGGAATCACAACTCTCCACTCTCCACAATGATATGATATTGTCCACTTTGAGCATAAGTTCTCATGGCTTTACTTTGGGCTTCCCCAAAAGGCCTCATGCCAATGGAGATAGTATTCCCCACTTATAAATCCATGATCTTCCACTAAATTAACCAACGTGGGACTCACTCCCAATAATTCTCAACAAAATTCTATTAAATGTTGCGCAAGTTCAAGCAACGACTGACGAGTTTTATTCATAAGGAGAACAAATATTTCAACAATGAACAACTTAAGAATGCGCAGATACAGGAATTCAGTCATGTCATGCTTTACAAAATTCAGAAACCATATGAATCTAGGCTTAACAAGCTACAAATTCTATTAAATATTGTAAGTTCATGCAACGATCGATGAATTTTGTTCATAAGGAGAACAACTATTTCAGCAATGAACAGCTTAAGAATGCCCAGAAACAGTAATTCAGCCATGTCATGCCTTACAGAACTCAGGAATCATATGATCTAAGCTTAAGAAGGCCACAAATTCTGTTAAATGCTGTAAGTTCATGCAACGGCCGATGAGTATTGTTCATCAGGAGAACAAATATTTCAACGATGAATAGTATAAGAATGCCCAGAAGCAAGAATTCAGCCATGTCATGCGTTACAGAATTCAGGAATCATATGAATCTAAGGTTTAAGAAGCTACAAATTCTGTTAAATGCTGTAAGTTCATGCAATGCAAGGACCGATGGCGAAAATCATTCATGGACTACACGAACTACTTGTTTGCCTAAGTTATCTCCAGAGAAAAGTCCTACAAAGGCAGCTGGAGCATTTTCCAAGCCTTCCTTCAAATCTTCAATGTAAACAATCTTTCCCTGCTTGTAATAGTTACTAACCTCGTCGTAGAAACGGGGAAATAAGTCCAAGTAGTCGCTTTGTAGAAATCCCTTCATGTTCACACGCTTCGTTATGAGATTCCACAGATTGGTGATTCCTTTTGGATTGGAGATGCTGGTCTGAGATATCACCCCACAGACAGCAATCCTACCATGAACCCTCATGTTGCACAGTGCAGCATCAAGCATGTCCCCACCAACATTGTCAAAATATATGTCTATGCCTTCGGGAAAGTACCTGCAAATGAGATATGAGTTTGTGTAAGTTTTATTTGTTATGAAACACGACCCTCCACGATGACATGATATTGTCCACTTTGAGTATAAGCTCTCATGGCTTTGCTTTTAGTTTGTCCGAAAGGCCTCGTACCAATGGAGATAGTGTTCCTTGCTTATAAATCCATGATCTTTCTCTTCATTAGCCAATGTGAGACTACTCCTCTCAATAATCCTCAACATTATTTACTTCCTAAAACGTTGCCTCTCTGATCCCTCGAGGGTGGTTCTCGTGGTAAGGGCTTAAGATGTTTGGAGATACCTCCAAGGTCGTGGGATTCAACTTTCCACTCGGAGAACACAATGATTTTAAGTCTTTTTTTCTAATATTTTATGGCTTTCGTGGTTTGGTGGGTCCCTAAGATCCCTTCAAAAGATTCTGACTTTCGTTCTTTGGTGGGTCTCTGAGATCCTTTATTGAAGTCAGAGTGTAGGACAGGATAAGACAAAAAAGTGTTTCGTTTCATTGGAAAAACTAAGGCAAATATAACCATGTGGCGTGCCGTGCCAGACCGTCCTATCGAAGAAAGAGATCAAAGGGTGATTCAAGCTGACAAGCACGACCGGACTGGAGTCTCAGATTTTGCCGTTTTCTTCTAAACCTATTACTCACTAGAGCTATCCTGATAATTCAGTGTGAACAATAGTTTTTCTGTACCTTTTCCTAATGATGAGATAACTAACAAATAAATAAAAAATTGCAAATAATTTGCTTTTAACTAGATCAGCACTGAGGTTTTATCAAATTTATATCATCATAGAACTCGTTGCTTGCTCACCTTTTCAAAGTTGCATCCAAGTTCGACTCTTCTTTATAGTTGAAAGCTTCGTCAAATCCAAGCTTGCTCTTCAGAATATCAACCTAAGATGATCATTGAAATGATCAGTAATGAACAGGACCGAAAATAAATTGAAGTATCAAAGAAAATTACATGGGTACTAAACATTCAAGATGCTTTGAACTCCCCCAAAACCATTTTCCAAAATCTACCAGACGAACTCCTCCAACCTAATGATTAATGTGATCTTCTAATACCCTAATATTTCATGGCATATATGTTGTCTTGAGTTCTTGAAATGAAAATTGATGATTAAAGTGCTTCCCCCCTCCACAGGGAATCAAAGAGATTTTACCTTTTGCTTTGTTCCAGCACTTCCTACAACATAACAACCATGCAACTTCGCAAGTTGGCCAACGAGTTGACCAACTGCTCCAGATGCCGCAGAGACGAATACATAATCACCTTTCTTCGGGGAACAAACCTCAAAGAATCCCGCATAAGCAGTAAATCCAGGCATGCCTGTTTAAATTTCCATAGTTTCAAGATCATCTTAAACAAAGTGGAAAGTACAACTATGTAAGAATGGAAGGAGTCATGTTTGAATATCGAGTTCTTCTGTTAAGACCAACAAAGCTATATTTGACTACACAACGACGCGTCTTTCAATTGCTTAATCCAAAATTAGCATGTTCTTGTTAGGAACCACGAACCTCTACAATGGTATGATGTTATCCACTTTGAGCATAAGCTCTCGTGGAGGGTGATATCAATGAAGATGTATTCCTTACTTATAAACCCATGATCAACCCCTTAATTAACCGATGTAGGACTCCTCTCCCAACAATCCTCGACCGTTGTTACCCTCATATATTTGAATTAAGATCACAAGCTTAGTAACAAATGATTAACTTACATGACTAAATCGTGAGCCTAATAATGATAGTTTTTGTACATGGCACAGAACAAATGTGTAAAAAACTGATCCTGGTAGTCAACTTCACAAGAATTCCCTTTCACGTAGGATTTTGGAAGATGACCCCCATAACATCAGTCTGGTAAGGTGGAATATAGCCACTAATAGCAATATCAATAGAAACAACTAATGGAGTTTAAGACCATGAAAAAAGAGCTATTTATTTCCACTGAGGAAGAAAACATACCGAGAAGACCAACATGAAATGAGAGAGGGAAATCGTCTGGCTGAACTTTTCTCAGCTGAAAACTTCCCTGATTAATTAAGCTGTAATCCTCCCAACGTGTAAAGCCTGAAACAATGTCACCAGGCTTGAAATTGGAGTCATCAGAGTCCACAACTTCAGCAACCCCAAAGCCTTCAATTGGCTTCACAAGATAACACGTGAAGTAAGGAACATATTACCAAAACACAATCTCATATTACTCGTCATACATACACTATAAACTGTCTCCTTGCAACAAAAACAAACTTGAATTTGAAAGTAAACTTCTTTGTTTCTTCCATGCCATGGATATTCTTAAGAGTATTTTCTCCTTTTTCAAAGTTCAAAAGGGAGGGAGAGAACTACCTCTTTGAGTTTCCCTCACCCTCGCCTCTTTTCACCTTGGCATTGCCATTGTTGCCATAAACATATAGTTTGGGGCGAAAAAATGATGCCCATGGCATATCCCTCATTAAATATATGTATGCGAAGGTCGTGAATAAAGAGATGAAGACAAGAGTCACCTTAGCTTACATCATCACTACCTTACATGATGTAAACTTAATCTGCATTACTCTTCGAACACTTACTGGTGGATACAGAAGTTTCAACCACTTCATGACCATTATCTTCTCCATCGAAATGAAATATGAGCAAACTTAACGTTAGGAATCACGACTCTCCACAATGGTATGATATTGTCCCTTTTGAGCATAAGCTCTCATGGCTTTGCTTTGGACTTCCCCAAAAGGCCTTATACCAATGAAGGTGTATTCCTTACTTATAAACCCACGATCATTCCCTAAATTAGCCAATGTGGGACTCCCTCCCGACAATCCTCAACACTTAAAACCTTGTTTGTTAACGATTTTGTTTTTTCTTTTTTGTTTCTAAAATTTATGCTTGTTTTCTCACCATTTCTTGGGGTGGTTTTCACCTTTCCTTAAGAAATGATTCAAAAGTAAAAACAAGTTCTTAGAAACTTCTTTTTTAGTTTATGAAATTGGGCTCATTTCTTTTAAATCATTCGTAGAAAGTATATAACAAAACAAAGAAAATCATCGATAAAAGTATTACTTATAAGTTTAATTTTCAAAATCAAATAGTTCTAAGACGAAACATAAATTTCTTGAGTTTGGCCTAACATGGTACCAATTTGGTTTAAGTGTAGGGAGCAAGCAAACAAAGTAGATACTCGGTTTATAACAATGGCTAAAAGAAGGAAAACAAAGTCCTCTAACTAATACAACCTAACCACCAAAACATGTTTCAGAGATTTCTAAATTTCTATTTCGTTTCACTTTCTTGCCCGGCTCACAAATGATCCAAACTCAACTATGCATGTTAGACGAACACGACTCTCCACAATGGTACGATATTGTCCACTTTGAGAATAAGCTCTCATGGCTTTGCTTTGGGCTTCCCCAAAAGGCCTCATACTAGAGAGAGTATTCTTTGCTTATAAACCCATGATCATTCTCTAAATTAGTCGATGTGGGACTTTCATCATCCAACAACAAATGTATACTGGGAGTGGATCCATTCGATTAACACTAACCATAACATCAACAAACCCCTAAATCCATCCAATCCAATCAATTACGGTACATCTGATCAACGATTCATAACACACATTGCAGCCCGCCGACAACGAAAGTAGAAGAAAACCAGAAATCAAATCACATCCTCCAGTAAGAATCCGAAACAAAAATCAAAGGATATAACAAACCACTACTCCTAACAGAGAAAACCAACACAAGAAACAGAAAACGAATCACAGAGAAGAACAGTACCTGGCCAGGAACAAAAGGGGGAATGTAAGAACCGTGGAAATCGCGCATACGGCCTCGCATATAAGGATCGCAAGAAAGGAAGAGATTCTTGACGAGAAAATGGCCGGATCCATTAGGAGCCTCGAGCTTAATCCTCCCAACTTTGAGTTCGAAATCCGTCACTTGTGGAACTCCATCAATGTAGCCTTTGAATATCACTTGCTTGTTCTCCACTTCCGCCATCGCTACAAAATCGAAGGAAGAATCGGCTACTGGTATGAACAAGTGAGGGAATTTCAGGAAATCGGCTGCCGATTTTTCCAGAAGAGAAACTGTTGAACTCTCGTTTTATTGTTATTACCGATAAGTTGCAAAAGTGGACTAAGCAAGTAATGAACGGCCGTTGGACTATTCACTAACGACCTTAATTGATATATATTTATTTTTAATAATTATAACATTAAAAGTCAAAAATAACCTTAAAAAAACCAAATTTTACACTATATTTTCGAGTTCTAAATGTGAGGAGTGTACATGGTCGGGGTTGAGATTTTTTTTACCCAAAAGTTCGGGTTGGTTCGATTAATAACCCAACCCAAAATTTTTCACAACCCAATCCAACTCGATCCTCTATTTTCGGGTTGGGTTGGGTTCGATCGGTTGTCAAATTTTTTTAATTTTATTTATTTACCATTTATAATTATTCGAATTAAATAAAATATATCAAAAAGTTCTCCAACAAACACAAATTAATCTATAATTATTGAAAAAAAATACCATAAGTCAAAATTGTATTTGATCGTTATCATAAAACTAAAACAACTAAATATAATGTTTATTGAGAATTGGTTAAATGAGTTAAATCATAAAATTAAATAAAATTAAATAAATAATAAAAATAGTTAGTTTAAAGTTACTGTATATATAATAAAATAAAATGAAAAAATAAATATAATAAAAAAGTGGTGGGTCCCACTATTTTTACTATATCCATTTAAAATATAAATTTATAATTTTTTTATAATTTTTTTCCATAATTTTGTGGGACCCACTACTTTTCTCTTCATTTTTATTATATTCCTTTTTGTTTATCTATATTTAATTAGTATTAAAATTTAATAAATCAATAAATAAATAAATATATATATAAAATATAATATCTCTTATTTCAAATTAACAATATGTCAATATTAAAAGTGAAAAAAAAAAACATAAATGGTTTTTTTTTTTTAATTTATTGAAATAGACTAAATAATATTTAATTTTAAATTAGATAAAAGTTATAAAAAAATACTTAATTTCTAAACTATCTTAAAAAAAAATAACATAAGGTATATGTATGATATTTATTTTGAACGACGAATTTGTTAATATCTCTATGGGCCTAATTATGGGCTAATACACGTTCATCGAAAACCAATGGAAAAAATTAGTGCCTAATGAGCCGTCACGAAAACTAGGTTTTACCCGTCATGATGTATTGTATGTAAATGTTTTTCCGACCCTAAAATGTGATTAGTTACTAAACATTTGTAAAGATTCGTCCTATTTTTAACATTTTTCATGTAAAAGTAAAAGACACATGTACACGGAGTTGTTAAACCTTATTTCAACCACTCAAATCAGTCATAACATTCGCATAACATAGTTTTCTTAACCTCGGGTCAGCTAAAACGGCTCCTTCATAAACTCAACTTCGTAGATCTATTCTGTTAACAAACGGAGATTGTCTCTACCACAGACGCCTCTTTCAGGCCGTCAGGGCTAAAGCATATACATATGTGGCAGTTAGATACAAATTTCCAAGATATGCCGGAGATATTTGATTGATCTCGTGCGGTACTTTCCCGAGCACACCGCTCTACTTCCAAAGGCTATATTTCTCATATTTACAGTCCAAAACTTTTGAAGCATAGTCTATATATGATATCTAATAAACAAATCAGCATCTTGAATAACAGGAGACTATTTTTACAGATAATATATACATGAGTGTCTGTCATAATACAAAAGATGGTACAATAAACACATTAATACACGACCGTCCCCACTGGACTCAACTCGACTCGACTCGACCCGACCTGACTCGACCGCACGGTTAGACTCACTGGCCACTTACCGCTTACATAAAACGTCTAGCTTGAACAGAGCAATTATATATAAATAATAGTAACAAACAAAAGATTATTGTGTTGGGTAGAGATGAGGAGTTTCTGATGATGGGAACAGCTATATATTGACGTCCCGAGTGGAGCATCGGCCGAACTAACACCTACCGGAGCCATTTTGGTATTTGGGTTTTGATTTTCGGGTTTTCGGGTTTTCGGGTTTTCCTCCAGCTGTGTATCTCTCTGCCTTTTCCTAAAGTAAATCAGAAATTTGATTTCATGAGATTTATTCTTGGCTTTATACTAATGTTGTCAAAGGGTCTTTCCTGTTCTACATGGAGGTAATCCTTTGTCTTGAGAACCTGCAGAAATAGTGACGTTTGTGCATAAATGAACCAGCAAAATTAGCAGATGGCATGTATTCAGAAACACGAAAACTAGAAGATGTCGGTGAGTAGGTTACGAGAGTTTTGTAGGACGTAAACCGAGTCCAACCGGATATCATTCTTGGACACTGTCCAATACAAGCGTCACAGAGATAGGAACTAAATTGAAATATGTGGGCCTGAGAGAACGGGTAACGTTTGTGACATGTTCGAACGAATAACAAATTAGACACAGATGTCGTTCATTTGAACCCTAATTTCTTTACGTGTAAGATCTCGCATAGGTTGGGGAGGAGAACGAAACACCCTTTAAGGGTGTGGAAACCTCTCCCTAGTAGACGTGTTTTAAAATCTTTGAGGGTAAGCCCGAAAGGGGAAGCCCAAAGAGAACAATATCTGTTAGCAGTGGGTTTGAGCTATTATAAATGGTATCAAAGCCAGACACCGGGCAATGTGCCAGCGATGAGGCTGTTCCTCAAAGGGGGTAGACATGAGGCAGTGTGCCAGTAAGGACACTGGGCTCTGAATGGGATGGATTTGATGGGGGTCCCACATCGATTGGAGATAGGAACGAGTGTCAGCGAGGATGCTGGACCCCAAAGGGAGATGGATTGTAAGATCCCACATCGGTTGGGGAGGAGAACGAAACACCCTTTATAAGAGTGTGGAACCCTCTCCCTAGTAGACGCGTTTTAAAAACCTTGAGGGTAAGCCCAAAAGAGAGTCCAAAAAGGACAATATCGGCTAGCAGTGGGCTTCGGCTATTACAAATGGTATAAGAGCTAGACACCGGGTGATGTGCCAGCGAGGAGGCTGTTCCTCGAAGGGGGTAGACACGAGGCGGTGTGCCAGTAAGGACACTGGGCCTCCAAGGGGGTGAATTTGGTGGGGTCCACATCGATTGGAGAGTGGAACAAGTGCCAGCGAGGACGCTGGACCTTGAAGGGGGATGGATTGTAAGATCTCACATCGGTTGAGGAGGAGAACGAAACACCCTTTATAAGGGTGTGGAACCCTCTCCCTAGTAGACGCGTTTTAAAAACCTTGAGGGTATGCCCGAAAGGAAAACCCCAAAGAGGACAATATCTGCTAGCGGTGGGTTTGAGCTGTTACATTACGAGCTTTTTCTACTACTACAATGACATCAAGAGCCGAACACAACTAGGGTAGAAAGAACTAGTGGCAAGCAAACACGAACCTGGATAGCTAGCTATCGTTCGACAATGATACTCAGAAACCAAGACCATAGTTTGTAATCATACCTCGGTCCTAACAAGATATATTATATAAGGATTCGAAATGACGTACCAATGTCTCGAAAAACATTCTTGAAGCTTCCTTCCGAGTTTTGTTAACGAGTAAGTTATCCATGTAAAGGACCTTTCTCCCATGTACAGTGTCCCTATCAAAGAGATTTTGAAGGTACCTTGCAACCGCCCTGTAACAAGGAATAAAGGAATAAAAGAACATATAGATGAGAAGTATGTCTCCGATGAAAACATGTTCAGTAAAATTATGAAGGAAACCAAAAGGCGACTCCAGTAGTGGTTTTGGTTAGAAATGGTGTTAGATTCAACCTGTGAGATCTCACATTAGTTGTAGAGGAGAACGAAGCATTCCTTATAAGAGTGTGGAAACGTCTCCCTAGTAGACGCGTTTTAAAACCTTGAGGGAAAGCCCAAAGAGGAAAATATTTAATACCGGTGGGCTTGGGCTATTACAAATGATATTAGAGCCAGACACCGAGCAATGTGCCAGCGAGAACGTTGGGTCCCAAGGGGGGTGGAAGGTGAGATCCCACATTGGTTGGAGAAGAGAACGAAACATTTCTTATAAGGATGCGAAAACCTTTCCCTAGTAGACGTGTTTTAAAACCTTGACGGAAAACCCAAAGAGGCCAATATCTAACACCGGTGGGCTTGGGCTATTACAAATGGTATCAGAGCCAGACACTGGGCGGTGTGCTAGCGAGGACGTTGGGCCCCAAGGGGGGTGGATTGTGAGATCCCACATTGGTTGGAGAGGAGAACAAAACATTTCTTATAAGGATGCGAAAATCTCTCCCTCGTAGACGCGTTTTAAAACCTTGAGCAAAAGCCTACGAGGGAAAGCCCAAAGAAAACAATATCTAATACCGGAGGGCTTGGGCTATTACAAATGGTATCAGAGCCAGACACCGGGTGGTGTGCCAGCGAGAACGTTGGTGAGATCCCACGTTAGTTGGAGAGGAGAACAAAACATTCCTTATAAGGGTATGAAAACTCCTCCCTAATAGACACATTTTAAAACCTTGATGAGAAGCTCAAAAGAGAAAGCCCAAGGAGAACAATATCGGCTAGCGGTGGACTTGGGCTGTTACACAACCAAAAGCCTAGGTAAATTACTATCGAAGCGGTATTTGAATCGGTATTTGAGTGTGTTTTTTAACCAAGCATCAGAGTTACATAAGAAACAATATACAGAAATAAACACATGCCTGGTACGGGAAGACCATCCACTGTTTTCAAGAAAGCTAGGATCTGCTGCAAATTGCGTGTTGTCCTCGTCTTCTTCGGCCTCGTCATCTTCGTTCAAAAATTCTGGACGAAAAAAATATATATATCATCAGCAACATAAGAACGAAAGTCGCTCTTACGTGAATAAACAACTTGGCCCCTTGTTCGCTAAAAGAACACGGAATATGATGTGAGATCCCACATCGGTTGGGGAGGAGAACGAAACATTCTTTATAAGGGTGTGGAAACTTCTCCCTAGCAGACGCATTTTAAAAACTATGAACTTGGGCCGTTACATATGGTATCAAAGCTAGACACCGGCCGATGTGCCAGTGAGGAGACTAAGCCCCGAAGAAGGGTGGACACGAGGCGGTGTGCCAGCAAGGACGCTGGGCCCCGGAAGGGAAAGTCGAAAGAGGACAAGTTATTAAGGTGCTAATCAGACCACTGCTACTACACAATCAAGAAAGCCAAAATAAGCAACAAGAAACTCGAACCTATATCATTAGCCGCCGTAGCATCCTCGAAGTCCTGCACGACAAAGAAAACTTTAGACGCAAGGGAAGCAAAGAAGTACCGAAGTAAATAAACGGTACAACAAGAACCAACTTTTCTAAGATCCTTTCGTGTTTTAAATAGAACAAAAAGAAAGTTGAACGTACACCACGGTCTTCGGCTATAGTAGGATGGTCGAGGATAGTCATTTCCGTGTCCACGGTATTGAGCAAATCAGCTTCTTCATGATAGTCTGGATGTACAAATCCCGTAGAATATTGAGAATCCATCGGTGCTCCGTCGATTAAGCAAACAGACGCTGCATCCTTCTCGTCGCAAACGACGTCTGCTGTATTTACTCTATCCCCATCGATCTCCCCTAACTTAACATCTAAGACGCTTTCATCAGGTTTTTCACCATTTTCAGGAGTCAGATAATTCGATTCACCGTTTTCTCGAGGCGAGGTTACAAGGGAAACATTATGATCGTATTTTTCTTCATTAACATTATCTCTGATCTCGGTGCAATCATTAGCATTAACGTTGTCGAGACCTATATTCCCGGTATCCACCGTAAAAGCATCATCACCACCGTGCTGAGATTCCAATATTTTCTGCAAAGAAGCATTTGGATCATCATATTTATCCCCAATGACTAAGGAAGGTAATTCCAACTCGTGAATGTCGAAGCTATTAGCTGCATCAGCAACATTTCTGGGTTCCGGTCCAGCATTCTCAATTGTCGTCGCTTGCTGCTGCTCGTGAACGTCTAGATCAGGACACTCTAATGTTAACTCTTGAGCTGACTCAGTCTCGTTCTGCACAGTAGCCCGAGCAGGCTGAGATTGAAGATCATTTTTTCCAATGACTTCTTCAGGGGCTGTTTCTGTTGCACTTTCTTCAGTGGTATTCGGTCTAATAGCAGACTCGAAATCGTTTCCTGCCTCTGGATCCTTCTCGTAAACCCTGATTTCGTTAAGGTCAAATGCTTCGGCATGCAATGACGACAGTTCCTTGGAAATACCTAAAGCAAACCGAAAAGACCTTGCCATCAGAAGTTATTCACTTAACGCTCGAAAGGGGAGATAATTTAACGAATGCAAGCGACACGAAAATTTCATCTTCTAGCATAACAAAATACCTGAATATATGGATTCACTGAAAATTTCGTCTTCTAAGAATTGTCTCTGAATCATCGAAATTTCAGGACGAGTACAGGGTGCCTTTTTCCGAACACGACGTATGTCCTCCGTGCTTGTAAGTTGATGACGTATCGTGCTGAATAATAATAGTACATATGCCGTTAGTGTCTCAGCACTCAGCAGGAAAGAAGATCCATTTACTACAATGAAGGTGAGTTACGTCGTGACTTCAAAAAACGCTCATCGGTTAAAAGTCAGTCGAATAACGAACAAGAAACTATAAATTGACGGATTGTTTCGAACCCATAGAAAACGAACAACAATTTAAAGTAAAGTTAGACATAAAAAAAATTTAAAGATGCCTAGATACATACTCTCCATGCAAAACCATCATATCATCCATAAGCACCTTCTTCTTTGAGATGCCAACTCCAACCGTCGATCGTGGACGTTTCAAGGTTATGGTTTCATGCACGGGAGGTGACGGTTTCATTTTCAAAACCGACGATCGTCTTCCAACTAAAGCAACATAAAAACCTAGTCAGTGACATCGAGCCTACGAATCGAAAGTCAGAAATATCGGCACACTTTCTCAGAGATGTTAAAAGGAATGCAACAATACCTAAAATAGAAGATAACAAATCGTCGTCATCAGGAATGGATTCTGCAACTCTCTTAGATCGGTGCGCCCCAACGGACTCGGCTGAGTTCAAACTCTGTGCTGTTAAAGTACTTTCCGTGAAGCTTCGCTTCTTCCCCGACATAAGATTACTTCCAGAAACACCTCCGTCATCCTCGACCAAGTTTCCTTTGTCCAGTGAAGAATTCAATGATAAGTTGTCACCGTGTATTTCGGTAAGGCCCTCGGGTACAGAAAGCAACTTCTCGGGTGCAGGGAAATCTGAGGTGGGAGACCTATTTGAAACCTCTGTGCAAATATCATTAGACAATGCACAATCCAAACGTTTGTCCGAGTCCCTGAAACCAGCCTGCCCGTCTTCCAGAACTTCGGTATCGGCTTTCTCACTTATTTCCAAATTTTGTGTCGCAGCGTCAGTTGCTTGGCAGCTTTCACCTAGAATCACAAATGATTAATCGACTAATTTTCAAATTAACAATGTCCACGACACGAGCTCCAGAAAAAATAAGGTTCATTCAATAACCATTAAACAAAAGTAGCACGGACTTCAATACCTTCAAGAGATGGCTTAGTTACACGAGAATTGCATGACAGTAGCACGGACTTCTCCGTGGATGGAGTTTCTTCACCATTAAAAGAATTCCGAGTCTCGGTGTCCTTTGGCTCCCGAAATTCCTTGGATTCAGAATCGATAACCTCAGGCCTACCAGGAGATTCCTCTTGATATGTCATATCTCGAGCAACTTTTCCAGCTGAGAGCGCTTCACTCGAGTTGTCCATGGATTTTAAGGATGGTTGATCACCGATCGTACAACCCTCTGAGGCTAATGCATATGTGCTATCTGAAGGAGCTTTATGTCCCGTGTCCTCAAAATCAGGGGTGACACCGGAGCGACTAGGAGACATGGCCGTTGGGTCTAACGTAGCTCTGCTGCGATCACATTCTGCATCAACGGGATCAAGAAAGGTCATTTCAAGCTCATTGTTTATTACAACTCCACTGTTCATTTCTTCTCCTGTGCTTGAGCCATTTAATGCATCTGTAATCCATTTGAGCGTTTTACAGCAGAAGTTTTATCTTTTTGGTAAAAACAGCAAAGAACGGTTTTCGGGATTCCACGAAACAATCCATGCAAGCAAAAGTTAAACGGTAATTACCTCCTTTCATCTTTTCCATTGTCTCGTCGGCTGGCGAAGAAAACTGTTCGAGTTTTCCATCTTTGTTTTCCGGGTCACTAGAAAGATGGCCGTTCTCTTTAAGATGCATGGGTCTGGTAGTCTCACAATCCAAATCGTTATGGGAAGACCAATCCAAAACATCGGTAGGGCCGCCATTAATATCTGACTTCCTGGATTCGTTCATTTCAATCTCCACGGCTTTCGGTTCTGTACCCCGAACTTCCACTTTCAAAGAACCATCACTATCCTGAACACTAGCCAAGTTGTAATCATCGACTTGTCTCGCATTAGATGATGGATCCTGCATAATATACAATAACAATTCGTGGCCAACTCTTAACGACAATTTGTATAAATGCATTCCGTTGTTTACAAAAGATAGAGATATGATGTGCAACAGTTCAAGCCCATCGCTAGCAGATATCGTCCTCTTTGGGCTTTCCCTTTCGGGATTCCCCTCAAGGTTTTTAAAACGTGTCTGATAGGGAGAGCTTTCCACACCCTTATAAAGAATGTTTCGTTCTCCTCCCCAACCGATGTGGGATAGTCAATATTAACTCGAAATCCATCAACACGTACCTGCAGCGTATCAAAGGTTTCTAGGATTTCCTTCGTATTTTCATCCTTGTCTTTCAAGACGGTTGATGGAGAAAGTGCTCGAGGATCGTTACTACAATCACACATGCACACACACACACACAAAAAATAATTAGTTCATGGATCAACACGTAGACGGGAAACAGCCTAAAAAAACGGAAATGCTTCCAACAATACTTAAACAATGAGAAATTCAGTAAATCAGAAATCCTACACTTGTATAAAATATCTTTTTTTCCCGGAGAGGGACGGTATCATTCGATACACAATTCCATTTCTAAGAACCGGTATTACATAGAGCGGACAAGCTTTAAAATACCGAAGAGATATATAATGCTTACTCTGAAATCTCATCGTGATCCTTAACAATGATCTTTTCGACAAAGAGTTCCTGCTTGTCACCAGTAGGTGGGAAAGGGGGACACAAATTACGAACGGTTGGGAGGAAATATTAAACAAGAAAGCACGAAAATAAAATTAAAAAAAGAAATGAAAAAAAATTAAAAACCAACAAAAAAACTATAAACGACATTCATTTCTTTTTTCTTTTAATATGTTACCTCATCGAGATCTAAACCGATTTGTGAAGCATCTCCATCACCGAAACGCTCTGCATGGCCAAGAAGATTAAAATCTGTTTGATCCGAATAATTGCAGTTTACAAAAATGGAGCGAAGAATACTAACCATCCAAGCCAAATTGAGAAGTAGTGTAGACTACACCGTCCATAGTATCTTGAAGGGTAATTTGCTCCCGAGAACTAACGTGATGATCGACATAATTACTGCAGCAAAATTAGAGGTCATTCACCGAGCGGAAGTGCTACAATATGGGTCGGTTGCTATAGCTGCTGGTTTAACATAAAAATAACTAAAAAAACCTTGAACTAACCCCTGATAAAGTTCATTATCTGGAAGCTCAAAATCGTCAAGATCAAAAGTCTCGGGCAGAGTGATGGAATGATACGGAGCAGTCGATTCTTCGGGAGGTAAGTCAACATCAGTAGAACGGAACGCTTGCTTTACCTTAAGCAGAGCTTCACTACAATCGTCAAATAGGTAACCCACCTTTCTAGAATAGATCCTCACCACCCCAAGGAGAAGATGGCTGGACAATCGCAGCGCAATTGGCACGTCGGGGAAAAGAATTGAATCTGTTCCAAAGATTCATATCGTATGACATTAGAAATTATTGATTGCGATTAAACTTAGTCCCTTAGAGCCTTCAATAGCTTTTTAAAACATTGACGAACATTGCTGTAAGCTACAAAAACCTCAACTTAAAAGACGATACACGTTCTTAGAACGAGCATAATACCCAAGAAACGCATTAAGACTAAATAACAATCGATCCGTTCTTAACAAGAATATGTCTATTTACCCTTCCAACTTATAACAGTGCATCCTAAAATCACTAAATTCATCCCTTAAAAGAAGAGTACACACAGCTGAATACAACACGAATCATATTTTCAGTCAACAGCCGCCATGTGGGACTGTTCATGTATTGTTTTTCATAGTTTTGTCATATGTTCTAACTTCGATGTGTTTAAGGAAACGAAAAATGACAAAAACCAAGAACATAGAGCAAAAAGAAACCAACTAACCTACTGAGACACCGATATCAGTGTCTGCCACTTGATTTTTCCGCAGCTTCCTCTCCAAATGTGCCGCTATCCATATTGTCCCAAGCGGCCCTTTCTTGGCCAATATGAATTGAGAATAGAACATCTTTTCACTTCACCTCTGAAACCTTAAATTTAACGAAGAAACTGTTTCCCAAACCTTCTTCCTGATGTCGCAAAATCCCATTAAAGTCTCCAAACAACCCAAATTCTCAGACACGTTTGGGCCCCAAAATCATCTTCTCCACCATCAAAAACACTATAAACAACCAATTTGTCTAATTCACAACAGAAACCCTAATTTCACCGAAGAGAAAAAACCCCCCCAATTTCCACCTCTGAACACACAAATTTGGCAATTCCACCCAAATTTCACATACAAAACCCGACAACTACAAACCCCAGAACTAAAAACGACAAACAACCCAGATACCACAAACCCCAGAACTTCGAACCCACAAAAGAACAGACCCGAATTCCCAAAATCAAACACTTCGCACAGAAGCTCCGACACCAAAACCCCGACAACAAACGCCAAAAACAATGAGAACCCAGATAGAGCAAGAAATCCCAGGAAGCAAAATCGTCGAAGGAAGTCAAAAAATGAGGAAAAGGAGAAGTGGGTAAGAACCCAAGTGAGGAAACAAGCAATCTGGAGAGGAGAAGAGCGAGCGAACCGGATCGGACCGAGTTGACCCACAAATTGAAGTGAGAGAGCGAAGGAATCTGTGCGAAATTGAGAGAGAGAGAGAGAGAGGGGTGGGGGGTTGAAGAAACGGGCCTGGCTCGGAGCTTGGAGAATTTTGGAACAGTGGGAACAAAAAATAAACGCGGTTGAATGAACACAAAAGGGAGGTGTCATGATCACACGCGTCGAAGAGGCATTGGAGAGTGTGTTTTGAGTATGAGATTTGGGTTTTGGATGAAAAGTTTTCAAATTTTTGAACAAGCTTTGGGAAAGAGCCGTCTTGGTAAAGCTTGGATTTTCCTCAAAATTTATCCTACTTTTCTCATTCTTCCCCCCTCTGGGATTAAATATTTTTTAAAAAATTATAAATTAATATAAATATTCTTAATTTTTTTTAATATTTTAATATTATCCTTTAACTTTCAAAAAAAAATTAAATAAATACACGTTAATTACCCATGAATTGTCAAACAATTTTTTATTATAACTTTTGTCGATAACGAATTAACGATTGAGTTCTTACCCTTCTAATTTGCCGTAATGAAATAACAAAAAAAAAATTACAAAAGTCTAATTATTAAATATTTAAAAAATTATGTATTAATATAAATATTCATAAAAAAAAATTTAATATTTCAATATTATCCCTAATCTTTTTTAAAAAAAATAATTAAAAAATACTGATTGACGTTAATATAAATATATATATAATTTTGGATAACTATTAGTATTTTCTTTAAGTGGGCATAGGAATTTGAATCTCATATTTAGAGATAATAAATACACGTTAATTACCGATGAGTTATGCTCACTTTGATATAGTAATTGTTTCTTATAACTTCTGTAAATAATAATTTAGTTCTTATATTTCTAATTTTGTCGTACTGAAATAACAAAAAAAAAATTATGAAGGTTTAATTATTGAATATTGTTCGGAGTGGTTAACTTAGTTTGGGCCTTTCGTGTAGTTCCTAAATTTGTCACGTAATAAAAATTAATACTTAATTTTAATAGAATCTTTCACGGTGAGAATTGTTACCTAACGAGTTGTAAACTTTGGAGTAAAATAGTATGCAGTTTAGCGAGCTTGGGCAAAATTGTTAGGATTCGGAATCCAGACTCAGTGCTTAATAGACTTGACATTCCTCTGTGACATGGTAACCATGCTCAAGATTCAGAATCCGGATTCAACACCTGATGACCTCCACATTCGTCTACGACGTGGCCACGTTACTTACTCCTCGTTTGTAACAGTGAAAACTATCCCACAAGAAGAAGAAGAAGAAAAAAAAAACTCGAAAAGTCACCATGACATGGAATTGCTCTAAGCAAAACACGGTTTAACGATGAAGTTTCTGTGATTGAATCACACCTTATTGGTATAGATATTGACTTTCAGTTCTTTCAAGTGTTTCTTAGTCGTTCTATCATCGTAATCATTTTCATTCGAATGTGGTCTCGATGCATTTATGTACTCCTCCTTTACTCGGGTATCATGATAAGATTGTTCCTCGACATCAGTATGCAGCCAAGATTATTCCTAAAAAATGGTTCGGCATGTATTTTGCCTCCCAATCCCTTTTTTTTTATTCGTTGCTAATTTCCTTTATCGTGCATGCATATAACGTCTTACCAAATTATCATCTATTAGTTCAATAAACTTATCACGTCAACATTGAAGTAGTAGGGTTAAAAATACACATATTTTTTACCTAATATTTTAAATTTTCTTTTTTATATATTTCATATAATAAGTCTTTTAATAAAATTTAAATTTGAGAAAAATAAAATTTGTGCGGTCGAGTTGGCAACCGTGGAACGTTATTTTAATGGGTCTATCTTCTAGATTAAATTATTTTCAAATAAGAAAATTTTGAATATTAAATTAAATATAAATTAATTGGTGAGCATATTTTTTTGTAATACATTTTTATAATTATTATTTTACAATATCATTTAGTGTGTAGTGTATTTTACTATACTTATTTTAATTTCAGCATGAAATAAATATTTCATTAAAGCTTTTAAATATTTTTTTATTAAAATTATGTCTTTTAAAATTTAAAATCCAAAATATATAGAAACATAAAATATATATCTATATCTATATATATATATATATATATTTTTTTTTTTTAATTTTCACTATAAACAAAAAATGTAAAAATATTTTTGATATTTATTGAATTTGCACATTATTTTACATTTATACCCTTGTATGCCAATGACTTTGAAAAATCCGAACTCAAAATATTTTTTGAAAATATAATTTTAATGAGCAATGAATAATGAATTATGATTTTTCTTATTAAAAACATATTATATATATATATATATATATATATATATATATATATATATATAGTCTAATAAAATAGTTAATTTTTTTAAAAAATTAATATATCAATTTCAAAATTTACTATACACAAAATTAATTTTTTTTTTTAATGAGAACCAAATTTATAATTAAAGAAAAAAAGAAGGCACTATATTTAATTATTGCATTAAACCAAAAAAAAATAATAATAACAAAACATTCTTATTTATCAGTCTTATAAACATTATTTCGGGTCGGATCCGGGTCGACTATAGCTCGTTTTCTCTTACCCGGATTTGTATTCGTCAACAAGTGCTTAATGGGTTCCCACAGAGGCAGTCATTGTTGGAAAACGACGACGCTTCGAGGTGATCAAAGGGCGACCCGATGGGTATGGACCCGCAAAGATGGTTATGGCTCAGATTCAAATGGCCAACGTATTCGGCTGACGACAATGAATTTGGTATCGGACCTTTAAGGGCATTGAACGACAAGTCGAGCGCCATGAAGTATGAACCCGGGCAGAAAACGTCCGGAATCTGCCCGTCCAGAGCGTTTCTGCTCAAATTCAGAATCCCTAGCCCGCCATTGCTGATCAGAGTTGNTATATATATATATATATATATATATATATATATATATATAGTCTAGGCACACCCCACACACAAGCACCGCCCAGCTCAGGGGGACTAGAAAACGCCTTTCGGTTTACCCCTGGCCCTTGCTGCCTTCCTTAACAAGTCCTCGAGCCTCCTTTGCACCGCCTTCCTCATAGAAGCCATCGGGTTGACCCCTCAGGCTGAATTCTATGGTCAAGAACGTTGTAATAAGAAATTGGCCATGAGAGACGCTTTTAAGTATTGCAAAAGAAAAAGCCTGCTGCTAGAGCTGAGCGGGGATGCGAGACTAGTTATCAAGTCAGAGAAACGCCTGGCTCGTAAGCTATCCCCCTTAAAAACCCATTACTTAATAAGATTTATTACGCACGATATGCCGACGACTTACTCCTGGGAATCATGGGTGTCGTAGAGCTTCTCATAGAAATACAAAAACGTATTGCCCACTTCCTACATTCCGGCCTGAACTTTTAGGTAGGCTTTGCAGGAACAACAAGAACTGCACGAAGTACGGTAGAATTCCCTAGTACAACCCTTTGGAAATTCCCTGGTTTCTTATATATATATTACTTTAAGTTATATAAGGGTAGTAATTTTTTTTAGGTTCAAACACTAATTTTAAAACTTTAACCAAACAAAAAAGCGTTCTAGTAAGGAGCGTTGAATGAACTAAGACTACACCTGAGTGAGAATGATCTTGAAGATATGAAATTATGACGTAAGCTACAACCCCAATGCTTGTTGGGCTACATGAGCATGGACCTTTCTAGAGTACATAGGGAGGGCTCATGACTTGACTAGGTGTGAGTTTTGCACTATTCAACAAGGCCTATGTCCAAGTCCCTCGGGCTCTAGGCCTCGTTTCCAACAATGGGAATGATGGGTCGATTAAATCTCTTTACTCCCTTAAAGATCTCACATTGGTTGGAGAGAGAGCGAATATTTCCTTATAAGAGTGTGGAAACCTCTCCCTAATAGACAGTTTTAAATTGTGAGTCAAATAATACATAACGGATCAAAGCACCCTAATAGACGAATTTTAAATTGTGAGTCAAATAATACATAACGGATCAAAGCAGACAAGATCTTCTAGTCGGCTGTTATTACCATTGTTGTTCATGAACGAATAGGGCTTAAAAAGTGCATCATAATGAATATTGTTATCAATTATATAGAGATTAACTTATATCATTAGTACAAAGATGAATAATTGTTGTCCGCTATGGGTGAGATCTAACATCAGTTGGAGAGGGGAAGGGTGTGGAAACCTCTCCCTCCTGGACGCGTTTTAAAAACCATGAGGCTGACGATAATACATAACAGTCCAAACGAACAATGTCTACTAGCAATGGGTTTGGGCTATTGCAATCGATATCAAACCCAGACACCGGACAGTGTGCCAGTGAGGACGCTAGGCACCCAAGAGGGGTGGATTATGAGATTCCACATCTATTGGGGAAGGAAACGAAACATTCCTTATAAAGATGTGGAAATCTCTCCATACCAGACGTATTTTAAAATCGTGAGGCTGACCACGATACGTAACAGGCTAAAACAAACAATATCTGTTAGCGATAGACTTAAGTTGTTACACTATGGCTTAAAAATAATAAAATTAGATAGAAACATCCCCCTTACAATGTTAGTCCACATCTACTTTCCTGGCAGAAATTGTTCGAAGATGTCGGTCCAACGTGACTAACAATTTTATACCCTTCGACACAAGGGAAGAACAAAAAAAAATCATAATTTCCACCATAAGTAGATTTGAAGTAAAGGCTTTCCTCAAAAGAACAATTTATTATTGCCTTGAAAGAATTTTCTTATTTATTGTGATCTTCATTACAGTTGGTATTACTGTCATTTAACTAATGGAACAAAAAAGCAATCTCATGGACATTGAAACTAATAATACTTCATGAGTTGAAAAGAGCAAAACTGAAGTGTACCGTCAACTTGCCAAAGTTCCCTTATGACTTTCCTCCTGCTTCAGACGCATTGGCATCTTCTGTTGCATCCTCTGTTGCACTGCCTAATTTGACAATGTCCTCAACGAGAATCTTTCCTTCTGTTCAAAAGAAAATGTAGCAAAATGTGAGATTCATTAACGAAAACGAGCAGGTTTCGTCGATTGTAACCGATGGGAGACAACTATTTCTACTTTCCTATGGTAAAGTATAAAAGGTGTGAGATCCCACGTTAGTTAGAGAGGGGAACGAAGCATTTCTTATAAGGGTGTGGAAACCTCTCCCTAGGAAACGCGTTTTAAAACCTTGAGGGAAAGCGCGGTGGGATTGAGCTGTTACAAAAGGTAATTCAAACCATTGTCTTATATTCACAATCATGGTACATGGCATCGTTGAACACACGTATGTCTCACTTTCTTTTAGACAAAAGGGTACACGGGCTCCCACTCCTGAATTAGACTCATGGCCGCTCGCCCGCTATAATTATGAGACGCTAACCTCAAAGATAACAAAGTTCCAGTTCATGCACGTCTCGACTAATCTCACCAAACAACCGTCTGACCCTACTACATTAGTTGTTAAAGAAACTCGAACAATATTAAATCTTAGGTAGATGACCACTATGGACCGAACACATTCTCCTTAGCCCTTTTATCATTGTCACGACTTTTATCGACTACTAGGCCAACTGAACCATGATGGTTAAGAGGGTTGTTATTAAATTTTCAACTAGGGTTAAACTTAAACCAAACTCCCAATACCTCAGCTTTATGTGACACAAAACCAATTTCAGCGTAATTTAAACATTCAAGGGCAAGAAAAAGAGGCAGAAGAATACCTCTATCCTTGGAGAGACTGCTGATAATTTCCTGAATTCCCTCCTTGCCCAAGGTGTCCTTAAGATGCATAGCAGCAGATACAACCTCCTCAGCTGTCACTTTGCCATCATAATCCCTACAAAGAAGTATGATTATGATAGTTATACTTGTATGATTAGCACTGATGTGGAATTCACGTCAACTAGAAGGCGGAAAATAGACAACCTGTCCAGCAATCGCCAACGATCCCCAATCTTGGCATCGACATCATCAATTTCCTTTTCAAGCTTATGAAGCATTGTATCAATCTAAAAACACAATGCATATAGTGAGTTTCTCAAGTTGCAGAGAAGACATGGTACAGATCAGAGACAGATGCAAAACAATTGATTGCGGGCGAGCATCAAGAAACTAAAATAAACTAATGAAATACAATTCTGATGAAGAATCATGTTACCCTGTTAATAAGTGCTGAAGAAACCTTGCGACCTAAAGTCATCTCAGCGGCCTGGTCGGTATCCTCCCTTGCAGCTTTGTAAGCCTTTCTTGCTTCTTCTTCACCGTCTGTACCCTCCTTCTTGACCATGCTGTTGTATAGGTCTATCTGAAAATGGAGATAATAGGAAGCAAAAAGCACAAGACCAAATTAGTCGTGCATTCAGTTTTTTCATGTTAAAATGACATTCTTTGGGTTCTGAAGAAGACGGTTTAACAATCTTTGAGACAAAATAAAAAATTCACGGACCCATTCACGTTCAAGATGTTAGGTTATTATGTCCTACACAACGGGAGGAGGAATAATAAGTTGTACCTCTTTCTTTACAAGCTGTAAGAACTCTTCACGTTCCCTGCTGACCGACTAAAGTGGAACAGAGTATGTTAAAAATCGTCGTGTGTAATGCAAAGAAAAAATAAGAGAGCAACAGCATTCATTGAAAGCAAAAATTGTTATCATCAATCCTTACAGATGCAGATGCTAAAACAGCCAGTGCGCGGCTGAGTTCACATAGCTGCTCTTGCTTCTCCAATGTTTTTGTTTTTTCTTTCGGCTCTTCTCCAGTAGTCGGACTTGTCATCTCTTCTAATGCTACGTCCTTTTGACTACCAGCAGCTTCTTGCATCTTAGCCAGCTCCTCTTCTTCTTCTTCCTCCTCCTCCTATATATAAAATATAATGAAGAGCATCTAAATGCAAGGAAACTTTTTGAGACAAGTAATTCAATACAACAAGAACAAGAAACCTAGATCATCTTGGTAGAAAAAGGCATGCAGGTTGACCTTCTTTTGGCGGAACTCATACGTAATCAATCAGCCAGTTAAGTACATCGAACTTTAGATCATGAGAAGAAATATAAATACTTGGGACATAAAGAAGGCAATTGGAAGTTCTATTTCAGGAGAGAAGAGACTTAGAAAGAAGAAGGAATTTGCATTCCTCTTTTCAGGATTATGCAAGAGTTACACTAGCTAACATTCTCTACATTTCAACAGTATTAAATCTTTTAGCTCTGGCTTTATAGAACATCTTTTTCAAAGATATTCTCTGCTTTCAATGTTTTTCAGACAATTCGTTTAGTCAGCTCGATTTATACCGAAACAGCAATCAGCTTAAATTTTGAAGTCACACAATTCTAATTATAGGCTGATATCCAGGGATGGAGGGAAATACTGAACTGACTCAAACCAACTAGTAATGCCTCTTCTCCCAGAAATTTTCTTATAGTAGTACTTGTAATAATAAGGAACTCCCCACCCGCCCCAAAAACAAAACAAAACAAAAACCTTGATCATTTCTTCTTGCATTGCTAGGAACTCCAATTTCCTTCTTCTTTCTGAAACAGTATCTTCAGATGGCAAAGCTGTGACCCCGACGGTATCCACAACTTCATCCGGCAGAGAGGAAAGTGTTGCTTGTACAACTTCCTCTGGTCTCACCTTTCCAGACACAGAGAAGGCTCTGCATCGGTGACCAATTAGAAGACAAACTTCAATGCCATCTTACAATAAGAAAGAAAAACTGCAGAAAGTAATTAATTTACCTAGAAAGAATCAAGAGGGAAGATGGTACAGAGTAGTTGAGAGATAAATCCAGCCAATCACGCAGCTTCAGAAAATAATAAAAAATTTAAAATGTCAGAACTAAAACACATTTTTCCTTCACATCAACCCCAAGAGAAGAATATTACAGAAGAAACGCTTAAGTTTTACAGAATTCTTAAATAAGGCAGTTACATATGCTATGCATGGGGTTTAACATCAAACTTCAGACAAAAATAGCAGGTTAAGAAAGTTATTTAACAATTCAACTTCAATTTATACTTAGTTGTATTTACTATGCATGTGCTTTTCAATTCATAGCAGTGTTTGGGTGTAACGGAGACAGGATACAAAAAGGCTTTAATATTTCTCTTTATAAGTTAACCATTTCACACAAATTGAAGCAGTAGGCTGATACAGCCCGGGAGAGTCACAGTACATCTACTTAAACAAGCTAGTTACATCTCTAAACAGGAAAAATAAAGTTAATATAGATATATAGGTGTTTATATTTGGATGGAAAGCCATCTTTAGTCAAGAAGAATACAAGTATAAAAGAAAAGGCCACACCAATGATACTTCTGAAACAATACAAGGAGCCACCAAAAGACAAGAAAGGATACCAGAAAGAGACAATGTTGTTGCTGCTTCACAAAACCAGTGGATTTTGTGGCAGACATAATACATGGTTGGAAAGCATGTGAGTAACAAGAAATCATGGTTCAATAGAAGAAAATAAAGGAATAGGCATAGTACGCAGAAGGTATAGTGCAAGTCCTAGGTCTATGTAAGTTATTGATATTTTCTTATTTAGTTTGATAGTGAGCAATTGGAATTTTCTTGAGTTTGAATTTTCCACTTAAAATCTTTGTGTCCTCTCTATCCATCTATTTCTTCAGCATTTTTTCACTATCTGTGATTGTTAATTAAATAGATTAACTAGTCAAAATCAAATTTAGAAAAAAGAATTAACATAAAATTGGATCAAGTTTAAATTGAAAATCATAAATTCCACTTTGATTTCCATATATAAAATAGATGATCATAGAAAAAAAAAATGCTATCCAATTAGAACAGTTCATATATAAACAAGGAAAAAGGGAACCTGTTTTCTCATTTCCTCAACGGAAAGCAATCCAAGTAAACCTCGTTCTCTACAGGCTTGCCGAAGCTCTGCTTCTGATAGAGATTCCAGCCCCTCCAACTGAATCATCCTATCATCGTTCTTAATCCTGACNAAAAAAAAAAAAAAAAAAAAAACATGCTTCATAGTGAGAAATTTTTAACTACAAAAAAAATAATAATAATAATGAATTCTTGTTACTTTGGGCGTCTCTCACCCAATCTTTTGTAAACAAGAAAAAATTTCAAATTTATGAACAATTTTCATCATATGCAACCTCTCTAGTAAAGCATGTATGGTTGACTACATAGTCAAAAGAAAAACCATTAAATTAACACAAATTAATTAATGGAATATTTTACAGAGAGTGAATAAATAGTGGTCAGAATCATTAAGTTTACAGTAAGATCTCATCCAAATTTTGTTTACGGTCAGATATATTCAATGTTCCATGCGCATATAATCAAGAACCATACATGTCTTGTCAAAAGATCTTGCAGAGACTCTTTTGTTTCTATTTTTATCCCCTTCTTGATGGGATAAAAAGGAAGGAATAGGAATTTTTTAAAACCATTTTTGGATTTTCATCTTTAGGGTTACTAAGAAGTCCTCTGCACCCATGGGGTAATTGAATTTTTTTATAAAAAAAAAATAATAATAATGTTAAAAGAAAAAAATTATTTAAGGACAGGGATAAAAAGAATCCGCCCTGAGCCATTAAGATACAAAAAGGAAACCAAATTAGTGAAGATACAAGTCACATAGTAGTTACAAAGAAAAGATGTAAAAGTACTCTGAATTCTGTAAGAAGACCAACCATCTAGCTTCCTCACACACCTCTTCCCACCCCTTAGCACTGTTATCAAAGACATAGTTTCTTTCGTTCAACAAATTTCAAAGGATTAAATCTGGTGAACAGAGGATTTGGCAAGAAGATCAATAATCAGTAGCCAGGTATTAATTCATAATTAATCGAGAGATTAGATACCCGATGTTCAAGCATCCTCTGGGCATAACCCACTGGGTAAACCATGAAATTTCAAGGCCACAACTTGAACAACCACAAGTGAACTACATAAAACTACTCGCTTTGCTGAAAGGAAATTTCCCATTGTTGATGAGGTCATTCTTCTCCATCAACACTTCCCCACCAAGTAGATGAAGAAGATCTTTATACCATAACCATATGTTTCATTTTACAATTAAAAGTCGAACTAAAATTGAAACAAGCAAGAAAATGAAAAAAGTTCGGTAAGGTGAACGTTCACAAAAATATCTCAAATAGAATGAATGCTAATCACTAAATAAAAGGTCCTTGAGCATTACAGAACTTCTTTAACATGACATAAACTGGTAATGGTAAAGTGTTAGATGTAAGAAAAACAAGTAACGATGAAACAACAACACATACACACACATGTATCAAATGACATCAGAAGAAAACTTCAAATCCTTAAATCCTGAATGATAAAATGCACAAGAGACGAAATTATGCATGCCGTGTTTATAGGAGAATCTTACTCTTGCAGTCTTTTCCTCAGCATAAAGCGCAAGTATGCATCAGTACCAAATGGACTGATACCCATGTATTTGCACATATTCACCAACCGAGGCCTGCCAAATAAATGAAGGTTTGCCATATACATATTAAAAAAATACAAGCTAAATGATAGAAGAACTTAGCTCTCGTTTGATAACCATTTAGTTTTTAAAAATTTACTTATAAACATTGCTTCCTTCCACTTATAAGTTTCTTTGTTTTGTTATCTACTTTCTAAAAATGCTTTAGAAAAACCATGTCAAGTTATAAAAACTAAAAAATTGTAGTTTTTGGATTTTGGAATTTGGAAAATAATTCAAATATTTTCTGAATAAAGGTGAAAACCATAGTAAAGAAATCAGAGTAAACAAGCACAATTTTCAAAAAACAGAAAACTAAATCGAAATTGTTATCAAACATGACCTTATTTAATGAATAAAAATTTAACCTGCTTATATTATCCAATGTAAGCTCATCGTTGAATAACTTGGCAAATCCCACAATTTCCTCGTTGTTAACAGGGGCACCCTTTCTTACCTATATTAGCATAATGTAACACCCTCAATTAAGCAAGGTGCATCAGCTGTAGTAGACAGAACTGGTAAAATTAAATTAAAATATACTGCAGGAATGGAGGATGCAATTTACTTACCTTAGTCATGAATTCATCAAGGTCTTCCGCTGTCTTCTTAATTTCTCCACTTCTGGAGTTTTGGACTTCCTTGGCCATTTCCTTTACAGTATCCTGAAGAAACTTAGCATACTCTATTCTAGCATTTAGCCTTCTTTTTAATGCCTCCTGAAAATTGGAAACTAATCAGACCTACTCTGTCCAAAGACAAAGAGAAAGCATATGACTGAGAGAACTATGAACTATCTCATCCAATAGACGGCAGAGCTTCAGATTTAACTAGATTCATTACCAAAAGTCCCATATCCTTTGATCCTCAAGCATTAAGCTCAGAACAACAAATAATTTGGGACAGCTAATTCATTCAAAAAAGATAAAAAGAGAAATTTCTTGTGCTACTTAAAGTTGAAGACCATAATGAAGCCAAAAATTGCATTATCCCCACGTAAACTAAGGTAATGTGAGCAAAGCTTGATATTTGTCAAAAGATAATGATGAGTGATCTAGATGACACAACTTATCCTACAACAACAATGGAAGATGATATTGTTTGGCCTTCTAGCCAGTAGTGTGGTGAATTCTCCGTTGTATACTTGTAATGTCTATCATCTGAGAATGGGAGTCATATAATTAACTTTTGCTCTCCTGTAACTTTGCTCAAACGCTCTGGTGCGAACTTTTTCAATTTAATACAGACATTTCCCGAAATAAATCCTCTACCTTCTTGGGGTAGCAAAAGTATTTGCACTATACATAGCTTCACTTAACACAACTAGCAACTAAACATGTCTAAAACTCCCGTCGCTGCATCATAAAAGGCCACTTTCTATAAGTAAGGTGTAGAATTGGTGCCTTAACCCTCTCCAAAATCATGAAAGGGGAGCATATTCAAAGGACTTAGGTTACATAAAATAAAACATATGTGATTTCAAATTTGTTCTCTTAAATTGGAAACTCTTTTTATCATTTCGTGAAATTGAAGCAGAAGTTCTTCAGTTCTTGACCACTTTATATCAGAAACTCCAGGATGTGAATGGTCTTCATCATATTTTCCTTGATTGTCCTTATGCTAGGCATGGTTGGCTTAAGTTGTTCTTGGTTTTTGATCTTCATTAAAGCTCTCCTTTTTTAGTTATAGTTGGAAAGGAATCCAAAGGATCTTTTTTAACAAGTGCCTCCCTTGGTTAGAACCTTTTAAATCTGCTCGTCTCAAGGCTTCTTCATGGTGTTCTCTTTTTAAGTCTTACGCTGATTTCTCCTTACAGGATATATGTTCTAATTGGAATGCTTTTATCTTTTTACTGTAATTTTCTTTGGATTTTACTTTTGTTTACAGTTCTCTTTTTCACTCCCTCGTGGTGTTTGTTATCTCTTTTCTTTACATCAATGAAAAGTTTCGTTTCTCGTATAAAAACAAGGGTTCGATCAAAAAAAACATCTGAAGGGTTACTACAGAACAATATTGAGATAGTCAGATAGATACCCAAGAAAGGTATAATTATACAGGCGAAAGAAAATATGTCATGCATAAGCTACATTCTTATTATAATAGTTTGTTCATGAAAAGATAGAATGTATATGAACAGAAATTTCAGCAACAGAAATGAATGTAATATGCCCACCAGCACAAGGGGAAAAAAATAGTAGAAGAGTTAAGTTTAAAGAATTAAGTTCCAACAGTTAATTATCCAGAGAATAAACAGCCAATGAACTGTGTGATGGAGTAACATGTTTAGCAATTTCCACCCAGTTCTGCAACATTTACCTGTTCCTTCATCTTGTCCTGGAAGGTTGACGGTAACATGTTGGGAAATAATTTCAGGAAGACTGGCAATAAGAACTCCATGAACGGAACTATAATAAAAACTGCAAAAGGAACTAGCCTGAAAATATCAGCTGTGGTGCGTGTGAGTTGCTGCCTCTCCCTTCGAGAAAGACCCTTCCCACTTGCAAGTTTCACTAATAACCTCGAGCTGATCCTAACATCAGCCCATAATAGTTTTGTACCCAACCAATAATGCTGCATTGTAGATTTAAATTCATCTTTCCAATGGTGAAGCTTCTTAGCCCAGTCTTCTCTACATGATATAATATTTGTTCAATGAACTATGAGAATCAAACTTTAGATCAAATCAGATAAGAGAAGAATTATAGTTAAAAACCTGCTCATAGAAGCAATGACTCTCAAAGCAGGACCAATTCCTAGAAGCTTAGCCCATATGCTTTTCAACAAAGATTCCGAACTTTTCTGGGACTCTTGCATCTGTTTAGCTTGTGCTTTAACTGTACTCAAACCTTCAACTGCTTGATCACACTCTTCTGGTGACGGCTCTTTAACCCTCTTAGTAGCTGGCTTTTCATTTCTAGCATTGTCGCCACCAAATTCAGGTTGACCAGCCGTGGCGGTGGTAGAATATTGCGAAAGTTGTAAAACATATCTATAACCCTTATAGGAAGCTGACATTCCTCTTCCAATTCCATGACCAAAAATTTGAGGTTTAATAAGATTGCTTCGAAAATATTCTGCAGCTGGAAAGGGTAAAAGATCCTTCCTAACAACTGAAGATGAGCCCTCTTCACATCCTCCTTCAATAGCTACATGTAGGGGGTTGGAAATGCAGCCCAACTTCGGTAACTCATCAGCTTGAGATGCTTGCCCATGTTCAAATCTGGAGAACCTTAGATATAAGCTGGCAGACAGATTCTCAGAATTGAAAAAGTGTCTTTTCTTTACCAAGATCGCTCTTAAAGCCATTTCTGCGTTCTACAAATTTGGTTACTTATGTGGAAATCAAAGGCCACACACTCAACCAAACCACAGAATTTATGCAGTCTGTAGTGGATGGAAAAGAAACTCAACAAACGTCCTGTCCAAGAACAGAAGGAAATTACCTTAGGCATCAATCTTTTAGAGTTTTACAATATATCAGTTCTACCCATATTATAACTTCAACAACAGAAACCCAATCGATATCGAATTAAATTATTGATTAACTACACTAGATTAAATGGGATGGCAGTTAAGTACTTAAGCCGAGGAAAGACACAAAAATAAAAATAAATAAGATATAATTAAAAAAATTACATCACCACATCACAATAAAGAATAATCCCATATTGCATAATTTTTGTCAACCTAGAGAACTGCTCATTGATATTTGAAATTCGAAAAGTAACAAAGATGGCAAAATAAACATGCCTTGAAAGAATGTACAAAAAACCCAAATAAGTAACCCCAATATATCAAAATAAAAGTTCAACGGAAAAAAAGTACCCCAACATACATAAACATCTAGCAGCAGCACTCCTTAGAGAGTTTTTAGCATGCTTTAAACGAATACTTACAAATATAGAACAGAAAATGTGTGCCTTCACCAAAGAGCTCGTCAAAAAATCTCTAAAAAAATACTTTGATTTGCTTCCTTTATTGCAATTTCACTACTATTAGTTTGGGGTTTCCGTTTATGCCAAAATATAAGTAACCCTAGTGCATAGAACAATAAGAAGTATTCACCTATATCTTTTAATGCCTAAAACCTCCTCATTTATCCACTCTTTAGGAAATGAAAACACATACACATCAACTTAAAGGTAAAAGGAAATGGAAAAAGATGAACAATCCACTCATCTAAAACGATAAACAAACATCTAAGATCACCCAAGTTATGCCACAGTACCAAACATGTGTGGAGACAAAAACACAATGCATAAAGTGATTGATTGCTGAATAAAACGACTGATAACTGACAAATCACACGACAAGGGATTGATTACTTAACGTTTCATTAAGGATGCCATATGAAGCAAATCCAAAACAGAAGAAACCCAACGAGAAAAAAAAAACACACGTTTGGGAAAGAGTAAAAGAAAATGGGAAATAAAATGAACAATCTACATAATACCACGATAGAAAAACATCAAAGACCAACCAAAAAATGCACATTCTATACTCACATACACACTCGATTCGATATGGAACATTGACGAATCACAGAACAAGTGATTGATTGCCAAATAAGAAACTGAATTCGATCAAATGGCGGCAATAGCAAACGAAAAAAACACACATCAAGAAAAGAAAATGAACAGACGACTCATATAATACGAAAGAAGAAAAAACATAAAAAAATCAACAAAACAAGCACAGTCCAAACGCCAAACATGCAACAGACGCACACACTCGGTTTGATTTGAGCAACTGACAAATCACACACAAAGTTATAGAATACCGAAGAAAACGATTACGGGTACCTAAAGAAACTGAATTCGGTCAAAACGGGAAGAATTAAAAGCACCATAAGCCGGAAAAACCTACCATCAACAATACTGAAGCGGAGAAACGTGATGAGAGAGCTGAAATGTGAGGGATAATTCCATGGAGATGGATTTGGAGAGATTTGGCCGGAGTTTTCCGAGAGATTTGGAGGTTCCCGATGGAAATGGAATTGGAGAAAATAGTAGAACGAACACGAAGGCGAGATGTTGCCGCAGACTCGGAGGGTCTTCTCAGTATAAGCGTCCGTGTCTGACGAGTTTTAGAGTACAAACAATTTACTTCACTCGTGTAAAAAAAAGGCACACCTATCACAGCCGTCCGATTATTTTTGGTATAAGTTTCCAACCATTTTTATGCTTTGAATCTTTTTTTTTTTCTAAATAACCCTGGGGTCACGGACCCAGCATCCTCGCTGGCACTCGTTCCTTTCTCCCATCGATGTGGGACCCCTCCAAATCCACCGCTTTAGGGCCTAGCGTCTTTACTGGCACACCGCCTAGCATCCTCGCTGGCACTCGTTCCTTTCTCCAATCGATGTGGGACCCCTCCAAATCCACCCCCTTTAGGGCCTAGAGTTTTTACTGGCACACCGCCTAGCATCCTCACTGGCACTCGTTTATTTCTCCAATCGATGTGGGACCCTTCCAAATCCACCCCCTTTAAGCCTAGCGTCTTTATTGGCACACCGTCGAGCATCCTCGCTGGCACTCGTTCCTTTCTCTAATCGATATGGGATCCCTCCAAATCCATCCTCTTTAGGGCCCAGCGTCTTTACTGGCACACCGCCTAGCATCCTCGCTGGCACTCGTTCCTTTCTCTAATCGATATGGGACCCCTCCAAATCCATCCTCTTTAGGGCCTAGCGTACTGGCACACCACCTAGCATCCTCGCTGGCACTCGTTCCTTTCTTCAATCGATGTGGGACCCCTCCAAATCCATCCCCTTTAGGGCCTAGCGTCTTTACTGGCACACCGCCTAGCATCCTCGCTGGCACTCGTTTCTTTCTCCAATCGATGTGGGACCCTTCCAAATCCACCCCCTTTAGGGCCTAGAGTCTTTACTGGCACACCGCCTAGCATCCTCACTGGCACTCGTTTCTTTCTCTAATCGATGTGGGACCCCTCCAAATCCACCCTCCTTTCAGACCTGGCGTCCTTACTGGCACACCGCCTCGTGTTTACCCCCCTTTGGGGAACAGCGAGAAGGCTAACACGTCGTCCGATGTCTAGCTCTAATACCATTTGTAATGACCCAGGCCCACCGCTAAGCAGATATTGTCCTCTTTGGGCTTTCATTTTCGAATTTCCCCTCAAGACTTTAAAACGCGTTTGCTAGGAAAAGGTTTCCACGCCCTTATAGGAGGTGTTTTTGTTCTCCTCCCCAACTAATATGGGATATTATAAAAACGGTTACCTTTAAGATTCAAAGCTACTATATTTACTAGGAATTTGATCAACTTCTAACGCTCCACACCATTGCAGCTGGATGAACACCTATTGGATCAGCATCTTCTGGATCTTCACCTACTCGACCGACCGACATATCTTTTATAGCTGCTTTATCTAAAAAGGTCAATAACTGACAGGTGTCGTGGCATTCATTTCTCAAACGAATAAACCAGCATTTATCAATTTTTGTATTATAAATTCATAAATATAAATAAAAAATTTGGATAATAAATTAAAAAAGATTTTTATTATCTAATTTAAAATTATCTAAACACAAGAAATAAAAAAGGGTTACCAAATATGTTTTTGTTTTTTTTAATAACAAAAGAATATAGAATAAAAAAAATTAGTTCAATATTTTGTTTAAAAAAAGGAAATAAAACGGTAAAATTACTAAACTACCCCCAAATCTCTCTAAAGGAGATTACAAGTTTTCATTGTAATTTTGTTAATTTTCCTTTTTTGCCCTTCTAAATAGGGGTATTTTAGTATTTTATCATTGCCCAACTAGGCAACCCTTTGTATCATCAGGGCTTCAATTATATCTATAGGTCCACGTAAGGCTATACATAATCTAGTCTGTTTGATGTATGTTTCACATTAGAAACGTGTAAAATATGCTAGCTATACTTAAAAACCGAACCGGATATTCTATCATCGAGTCTATTTATGAACGGACTGAAAACGAGATAGACAATTTTTTTTATTAAATTAATAAAAATAACTCTAAAGTCTGTACTCCGTCACAACAAAAATTTAATTTTAGATAAAAATAATTAATATTTTGTTTTAAACTTATCTCCGAGTTTCAAAAGTTTTACGTAATTTTATTTTAATAAAGGTAAATTATGTTAATTTTATTTTTAAAATTTCAGAATATTTTTTAAATATAGCATTAATACTAAATAAATTTTTTATGAAATATATTAATAATTTTTTATTTAAATTTAAGTATATTTTTGAAAAAAAAAATTACAAATGAAAAAATAAATCTAAAGTTTGTACTTTGTCATAAAAATGTTAATTTTTAAAAGTTTCAATAATATTAATATTTTGTTTTAAAATTATTTTAAAATTTTAAAAGTTTATTAATATTTTTTTAACGGGTGTACTTTTTTTTTTTTTTTTAATAAAGATAAATTATGTTAATTTTATTTTTAAAATTTCATGAATTTTTTTAAACTGGTGTACCTTTTAATTTTATTAGATAAATTATGTTAATTTTATTTTTAAAATTTGGTGAGTATCTTTTAAATATAGTATTAATATTAAATATATTTTTTACGAAAGATATTAATGATTTTTTTAATTTAAATATATTTTTGAGAAAGTATAAAAAAAAAAAAATTTACATTTCAATAATATTCTTAGAATTTTAATTTTAGATAAAAAAAAAATAGTTAATATTTTATTTTAAAATTATGGGAGACTCTTATTTAAAAAAAAAAATATAATACTAATACTAGATACATTTTTTTATAATATTGTTCAGTTTAAATAGGAGTTTAAATAGGAGCTGTCGTAGTTTTGCTACAAATGGAGAGAGTATTTCTTAATTATAAACCCATGATCATTCCTTAGGTTAGGGGAGACTTTCGTCATCCAACAGTAATGACAATAATAAAAAAAATAAAAAAATAATGACGTGATAGATATGTGTTTTAGTGATGTAGTAAGATGGACAAATCATGTAGTGACACGTACCTGCGACGTATGGTTTGTCATAGTACATGTGGCAAAATCGTTTTTTTAATATTTTAAAATTTAAAATTAGTTTAGAAAAATATACATTTTAAAAATTATATTATTAGAAAAAAGTTATATAATTATTTCCGTTTAAAACAAACCTATACATAAATATTTTAAAACTATTATAAAATTGACATGACGATGACTTGAAAGGACGTGACTATAACTAGGATATTTGTTTAGATTAAATAAGGACGTTAACCCAAAATTATATTTCAAAAGCAATATTGAAAACATTTATGCAACGTAAATTGTTTCCAAACTGTCTTTGGAGTAGACAATTGTTCGAAAATTTGACGAAAAATTGATATGACGATTACCTGAAACAACGTGACTATAACTATAATACTTGTTTAAATTAAGGATGTTAGCCGAATTTCTTTTAAAAAAATAGTGTCGAAATATTTATGCAACTTAAATTGTTTCAAAACTGTCTCTAGAGTAGAACATTGTTATAAAGTTTTGACGAAAAATTGATAGGGACGGTAACTTGAAAACTATCACTAGAATACTTGTTTGAATTAAGTAAGAACATTAACGGTTTTCTACTTCAAGAAGAGTATTAATACAACCAATACCTTAAACAACGTCACTATAATTAGGGTTCTTGTTTAGATTAAGTAAGAACATAAACTCGATTTTCACTTCGAAACACAGGGTCGAAGTACTCGACAAGAACAATTACAAATTTTAAACTCTAGAATTCACACATTCATATTGAAATGTCTATGAATTTCAACTCAATTTCAGTGTTCTTGTTTGCCTTCGAATGGAAGAAAGAATTGACTGTTCTACAGAGAGAAAAAAAGGCAAGTAAAACTCAAGAACAAGCTCATCACCCACCAACTCCAAAAGAATTCAGAATCAAATGGGCAAAAAAGGTGGATGGAAATTAAAAAGGTAACCCAATTCATTTACGGTTTCTCGAAAGGCAGCCACCCATTTGTTCTTCCTTTTCTCTCTCCTTCGTTTCCCACAGCTCATTGATTCTCGCCCACGTTTGAACAAACAAGCAAAGAATCGTTCAAAATTTGGATACCCCATAAATTTTTTAGGATACCCATAAACGTTTTAGGTTTATCTCTACATACCCAGTAACCCCATGATGATTTTTTAGGTTATAAACAGATCTTCTATCAATTTCGAAGTGTTGGGGCTTTGAATCTCGAAAACCCCACATCCCATTTCAGCTTTTCGAGGTTGAATTTCTGGGTTGTTCTAAAGGGTTGCGAATGTCATGTCCAAGCAGTAGCTTCCGCTACAATGGCAGCCACTGTGCGTGCCCACCAGGCCAGCTTCTCAATCGAAGCAACAATAGCTGTGTTATCTTCAATAGCCCTTCGGTTATCACTACAGGGCGGTTTGAGAGCTATGCTGTTAGCTTCCCTGAGACCATTTTCTCCTTTGATTCAATCAGGAAGTTCACTCAGTCTCAGGCTGTGTTCCTTGAAGCTACTCTGTTCTTGCTGCTTTCTTGGCTCTTTTTCTGTATGTTCCTTAGGTTCATGAAGCTTGGAGATGGGAGAAATATTTGGTTCAGGATGAGATGGTGGGTTAGCAGATTGGATGTTTGCTTTGCCACAAGACATTGGCTGGTTAGCTCTTAGCTTTGCCTCTTCTGTTCATATTTGGAATGAAATCCTTGCTTTCTTTTGTTTTTGAATGGCTTTAATTATGACCGTTTTGTTTTGAGTTGTTTATTTAATGTTCTTCACTGTGCATTATGCGAGATGTTCCCCTGTGTTGACTGTTTCAATTCTTGTGTTAACTGATATTGATATGGTTTCAGTTATGGGACTTGTAAATCCTCAACATGAACCATTAATTAGATAAAGCGGGTTGGGAAGGAGAACGAAACATTCTTTATAAGGGTGTGGAAACCTCTCCCTAGCAAACGTGTTTTAAAAACTTTGAGGGGAAGCCCGAAAGGGAAAGCTCAAAGAAGACAATATTTGCTAGTGGCGGGCTTGGACTGTTACAAATGGTATTAGAGCTAGACATTGGGCGATGTGCCAACGAGGAGGCTGAGCCCCAAAGGGGACGGTCACGACGGTGTGCTAGCAAGGACGCTGAGCCCTGAAGAGGGTAGATTGGGGGGTTCCACATCGATTGAAGAAGGGAACGAGTGCCAACGAGGACGCTGGGCCTCAAAGGGGGTGGATTGTGCCAACGAGGAGGCTGAGCCCCAAAGGGGATGGTCACGACGGTGTGCTAGCAAGGACGCTGAGCCCTGAAGAGGGTAGATTGGGGGGTTCCACATCGATTGAAGAAGGGAACGAGTGCCAACGAGGACGCTGGGCCTCAAAGGGGGTGGATTGTGAGATCTCACATTGATTGGAGAGGAGAACGAAACATTTTTTAAAAGGGTGTGGAAACCTCTCTCTAACTGACGCGTTTTAAAAACCTTGAGGGGAAGCCCAAAAGGGAAAGCTCAAAGAGGAGAATATCTGCTAGCGGTGGGGTTGGGCTGTTACAAATGGTATTGCTGAGCCCCAAATGGAATGTGCATACTTTTTATATGTTTGGGATACATAAATGTTCTTACTTTTAATTAGCTTGCTACCTTTATTTATGTTGAAGGACGACCAAAAGGTAGTTACGAAACGTAAAACCGAACTTGGTGGAACGTTCTCAATAGCAAGTTGGATTCTTTTCATCGGCTTGTTTGCTGCGTAAGTACACATTTTCTCGTATACTAAAAACAATTCTCGTGTTCGTTTCATATTGACTTGTTCTTTCAGTGTTATCTCAGGTTGCTTTACCAAATCATATCGAAGAGAAGTATCGAAGTGCATAACGTGAAAGCAGCGAACGCACCAGACTTGGTTTCCTTTGTGAATGATATGGAATTTAATATAACCACGGTCTCGACTATGAGTTGTGCGAATATACGCGGTCTTGGTACCGCTGTATTTGGAAATCCTGGTTTTCTGGAACAGTCAGTAATGCCTCTTTCAAAGTTTGCAAACTACTCGTGTCAAAACACGAGTGAAGGGCCAACTATAAGTGTTAAGTGCGAACGATGTCGTTTCATTCAGGACGATCTTTACGTCTCGTGGCAGTTTGTTGATCTTCCAAATAACCCTGCAAGTGCAGTTGGATTTCAGTTTAACTTCTCTGCTAAGGATCATGTTCAAAAAAATCAGGAAAGTTTCGTTAGTGGTACGTTAAAAAATCGAAGCAATTTCGATGATACGCCAGTTACGTTCCGAGGGAAGAATGCAAATATAATGCAATTTAACCTATTTCCAAGAATATACCGCAGTAAACGTGATTCTAAGCTCATGCAGCCTTTATTTCACGAGTTCGTTTCGGGTTCATCCTTTCAAAATACTAATGAGCTCCAACTATCCCTTGAAAATGCCAATGATGGACTTATCAACATCACCTTGTACATCAATCTTCTCTCATCCTACATTGTTGAGGTGGAGACTCAAAATATTTTGGGCCCTGGTAAGTGTTTTGCTTTATTGACATATGTACTCGTCTTCACACACGCTTCGTTTTTTGTATGTTTGCACAAACAAAATGAATTGTTCGGATCTTGAGATAGGGATGGTTGTTCATTTAGACTTTGTATATATCGAAATAATGTGTCCTTGTCCTAGATTTTCCGAAAGTAATGTGTCGGTGTGAGATCCCACGTCGGTTGGAGAGGAGAATGAAACATTCCTTATAAGGGTGTGAAAACCTCTCCCTAGCAGACGTGTTTTAAAAACCTTGAGAGGAAGCCCAAAAGGGAAAGCCGAAATAGTACAATATCTGCTAGCAGTGGGCTTGAGTCATTACAAATGGTATCAGAGTCAGACACTAGGCGATGTGCTAGCGAGGAGGCTGAGCCCCAGAGGGGGATGGACACGAGGCGGTGTGCCAGCAAGGACGCTGGGCTCTTAAGGGTGGATTTGGGGGTCCCACATCTATTGGAGAAGTGAACGAGTGTCAGCGAGGACGTTGGGCCCTGAAGGGGGGTGGATTGTGAGATTCCACATCGGTTGGGGAGGAGAACGAAACATTCTTTATAAGGGTGTGGAAACCTCTCCCTAGCAGACGTGTTTTAAAAACTTTGAGGGGAAGCCCGAAAGGGAAAGCTCAAAGAGGATAATATCTGCTAGCAGTGGGCTTGAGCCATTACAAATGGTATCAGAGTCAGACATCAGGTGATGTGCTAGCGAGGAGGCTGAGCTCCAGAGGGGGATGGACACGAGGCGGTGTGCCAGCAAGGATGCTGGACCCTGAAGGGGGGTGGATTGGGGGGTCCCACATCGATTGGAAAAGTGAACGAGTGCCAACGAGAACGCTGGGCCCTGAAGGGGGGAGGATTATGAGATCCCACATCGGTTGGGGAGGAGAACGAAACATTCTTTATAAGGGTGTAGAAACCTCTCTCTAGCAAACGTGTTTTAAAAAGCTTGAGGGGAAGCTCGAGAGGGAAAGCCCACAGAGTACAATATATGCTAACAGTGGGCTTAGGCCGTTACCGAATATGTCTAGATTCTCCTGTTGATCGATCTAAAAGTTAATGGTTCGCTTCTATAAAAGATTAATAAATTATGCATTTAATAGAACTTCTCTTGTAACGTCTCTCTTTTGAGTTTTCTAATGTTTGTAATGGTATTTGACTGACACTGATTGGCCCTACAATATCTTTGTTATGCAGTTAGCTTTCTTGCTGATCTTGGTGGCCTATATTGCATTAGTGTTGGGATTTTCTTCTACCTTCTAGTGCAGGTATTACTTTTTTTTTGTAATGGATTTAATTATTACACGTTAGTCCACTGCTAGCAGATGTTGTCCTCTCTGTGTTTTTCCTTTCGGGTTTCCCTTCAAGGTTTTTAAAACGCGTTTGCTAGGGAGGTATTACTNATTGGCCCTACAATATCTTTGTTATGCAGTTAGCTTTCTTGCTGATCTTGGTGGCCTATATTGCATTAGTGTTGGGATTTTCTTCTACCTTCTAGTGCAGGTATTACTTTTTTTTTGTAATGGATTTAATTATTACACGTTAGTCCACTGCTAGCAGATGTTGTCCTCTCTGTGTTTTTCCTTTCGGGTTTCCCTTCAAGGTTTTTAAAATGCGTCTGCTAGGGAGAGGTTTCCATACCCTTATAAAGAATGTTTCGTTCTCCTCTCCAACCGATGTGGGATCTCACAATCCACCCTTTTCAGGGCCCAGCATCCTCGCTGGCACTCGTTCACTTCTCCAATTGATGTGGGACCCCCTAATCCACCCCCCATAGGGCTCAACGTCCTTGCTGGCACACTGCCTCGTGTCCACCCCCCTTCGGGACTCATCCTCCTCGTTGGCACATTTTTCGGTGTCTGGATCTGATACCATTAGTAATAGCCCAAGCCCACCACTAGCAGATATTGTCCTCTTTGGGTTTTCCCTTTCGAACTTCCCCTAAAGGTTCTTAAAACGTGTCTGCTAGGGAGAGGTTTCCACACTCTTCTAAAAAATGTTTCATTCTCCTCCCCAACTGATGTGGGATCTCACAATTCACCTCCCTTCAGGGCCCAGCTTCCTCGCTAGCACTCGTTCACTTCTCCAATTGATGTGGGACCCCCTAATCCACCCCCCTTTAGGGCCCAACGTCCTTGTTGGCACACTGCCTCGTGTCCACCCCCCTTCGGGACTCATCCTCCTCGTTGGCACATTTCCCGGTGTCTGGATCTGATACCATTAGTAACAGCCCAAGCCCACCACTAGCAGATATTGTCCTCTTTGGGTTTTCCCTTTCAAACTTCTCCTAAAGGTTCTTAAAACGTGTCTGCTAGGGGGAGGTTTCCACACTCTTCTAAAAAATGTTTCATTCTCCTCCCCAACTGATGTGGGATCTCACAATTCACCTCCCTTCAGGGCCCAGCTTCCTCGCTAGCACTCGTTCACTTCTCCAATTGATGTGGGACCCCCTAATCCACCCCCCATAGGGCCCAACGTCCTTGTTGGCACACTGCCTCGTGTCCACCCCCTTCGAGGCTCAGCCTCTTCGTTGGCACATCGCCCCGTGTCCACCCCCCTTCGAGGCTCAACCTCTTCGTTGGCACATCGCCCCGTGTCTGGCTCCGATACCATTTGTAACGGCCTAACCCCACCACTAGTAGATATTATCCTCTTTGGGTTTTTCCTTTCAAGCTTCTCCTCAAAGTTTCTAAAACGTGTCTGCTAGGGAGAGGTTTCCACACCCTTATAAAGAATGTTTCGTTCTCCTCCCCAACCGATGCGGGATCTCACATTTTACGGTGCCATAATGTTCCTCTTCTAGTTTCTTATTTTGCAAGAACTATATATACACACACAGATATTTTCTAATAAAAATGTAACATCTGTTACAAGTCGTCATCATAGCACGAGATGTTATTTCACAAGTGAGCTTTGCACTGAAACCGAGTATCGTTCTTTCTCCAAGATTGAGTAATTTATTCACTTCCCTAATTTGGTTTGTTTTGTAGTTCGAGTACCGAATCAAAAAGCTCCGCAACGAAGACAGCGTTATGCGTAAAATTAGGAATCGAAGAAAAGCACAAGAACATTGGAATAAGGTGATTCTTCTGCATCTTTTTCTCTCAAGTTATTTGATATACCAGTCAAATGGGTATCGGTGGGCGTAGGGTAGGACAGGTTTCGAGCGATATAGTCGATTTCCGAAACTAAGTTCTTGAATTACAACGGGTACCGAACTGACTTATTTTATTTTCTAGTTGAGGAAATATGTAATGTATACATGGGACTGCAGTGCAATGTATGACAATTGTAACGATCCATCAAAAACGTCAAATTGCGCGAACTGCATTGGTCAACCGGCTCGTAAGGATGAATCGTTGCGCAAGCGGAGGTTAAAGAATGGAAGTAGTACTGCTATCAGTTTTAAGTTAGATGTTAATGGATCTGCCAAGAAGGTAATGTTCTTGTTGTCTTACATCTGCATGAGCTAATGTCTTCTGGTATTGTCTCTTCAAGTCCTAATTGATTAGACTTATCATATGCAGTCTTCTAAAGATGAGAAATCTCCAAAGGCAAGAGCTACTGACCAGGAAATGGGAATGATAACAACCAAACAAGAGCCGGTAAGTTTTGGGGTCGTTTAGCACGGAAATTTTGACCGTGCAATTCTAATGGATTTGCATCTAAAATGTGAGATCCCACGTCGATTGGAGAGGGGAACGAAAAATTCCTTATTAGGGTGTGGAAACCTCTCCCTAGTAGACGCGTTTTAAAACTGTGAGGTTGACGGTGATACGTAACGGGCCGAAGCGGACAATGTTTGCTAGCGGTGAGGTTGGACTGTTACAAATGGTATCAGAGCTAGACACTGAGCGGTGTGGCAACGAGGACGCTGGGCTCCCTAGGAGGGTGGATTGTGAGATCCTACATCGATTGGAGAAGGGAACGAAACATTTCTTATAAGGGTGTGGAAACCTCTCCCTAGCAGACGCGATTTAAAACCGTGAGGCTAACGGCGATATATAATGGGTCGAAGTGGACAATATCTACTAGCGGTGGGCTTGGATTGTACAAATGGTATCAGAGCTAGACACTGGGTTGTGTGCTAGCGAGGACGCTGGACCCAAGGGGGATGAACTGTGAGATCCCACATCGATTGGAGAGGAAAATGGAACATTCCTTATAAGGGTGTGAAAACCTCTCCCTAGTAGATGCGTTTTAAAACTCTGAGGCTCATAGCGATGTGCAACGAGCTGAAGCGGACAATATCTGCTAGTGGTGGGCTTGAGTTGTTACAAATGGTATCAGAGCCAAACACCGGGTGGTGTGCCAACGAGGACGTTGGGCTCCCTAGAGGGGTGGATTGTGAGATCCCGCATCGATTGGAGAGGGGAACGAAACATTCCTTACAAGGGTGTGGAAATCTCTTCCTAGCAGACGCGTTTTAAAATTGTGAGGCTAACGACGATACATAATGGGTCGAAGTGGACAATATCTACTAGCGGTGGGCTTGGGCGGTGTGCCAGCAAGCAAGGACATTGGGCCCCCAAGAGAGGTGGATTGTGAGATCCCACATCGATTGGAGAGGGGAACAAAACATTCCTTATAAAGGTGTGGAAACCTCTCCCTAGTAAACGTGTTTTAAAACCGTGAGGCTAACGGCGATACATAACAGGCCAAAACGGACAATATCTGCTAGCGGTGGGCTTATCCTACCTGCCACTAAACCACAGTCCATTTTGCTGATGTAAAACTTGCCAAAAGTATTGGAAATACATGTTGAATCACTAACCATTCCATTTTCATATTCTCCATCCAGCCTCTGCAACATCAAGTGCTTGGTTCTACCCATGAGACGAAACAAAGTTCAACCGTTCCATTCGAGGGAGATTCTTCACAACCCGGAGAATTTTCTCGTCCCGAAGATATCATACCTCCGCCACCGTTGATAGGTAACTATCGCTGTTTTTTACGGGCAATATCCGTCATTCCCACTCTTCCCTCCATTGACCAGAAGAGGAGGGGATGGATTAGAATACTTAGATCATGAAATGACCTGAATTTTCTGATGCAGACTTCAAACACAGTTCTGATATTGACATGTCCGATGTCTTGAAGAATATAAAAAGTTTGTACGAGTATAACGTATTTCTTAGAGAAAAGCTATTGTCCACTCAATCCGAGGTTCGTGCTTTATCAGCCAAGTCTGCACCGTGAACGGAGCGCCAAACCAAACGTAGAGAACATGTACATCTAGTAAGTAAACAGTTTACTTCTGATACTGCAGTTCCAAGATTCTCCGCTAAGTAGACGACTCGTAAGATGTAGGATTACTGCTACCATTGTGTGCTCGTGGTTCTTTGCAGGCGCTCGGATGGCAGAGAGACACCTTGCCAATGTACTTTGTTGTAATATTGTTAACATTTGTTTGTACTATAGAGTAGAACATGGATGGATTGCTGAGAAAAATGTATAGTTTTGTATCTGGTGTTGTACTCTGCTGCACATTACTTGTTGCATTACTGTATGAACTCAAGGACTTTGATTCTTACTACTTGTGAATAACACTAGTTGGTTGAATTTTAGGAGCTTTTAGATTAAGTATTTTCACATTAGTTGATGTTTCAATACAAGCCCATTGGTAGCCGACATTATTTTTTGGGCTTTTTCATTTGGGCTTCCCCTCAAAGTTTTAAAACACGTCTGCTGGGAAGAGGTTTCCGCACCCTTATGTTTCCCTCTCCAACAGATGTGAGATCTTACAATTTGCTCCCTTTGGGGGCAAGCGTCCTTGCTAGCACACTGCTCGGTGTTTGGTTTTGATACCATTTGCAACAGTTCAAGTCTACTACCAATAGATATTGTCCTTTTTTACTTTCCCTTCTAGATTACATGTTTTAAAACGTGTCCACTAGAAGAGGGTTTTTTTGCTTTCCCTCCTAGACTTCCTCTCAAATTGTCCTTTTTTGCTTTCCCTTCTGGATTACATGTTTTAAAACGTGTCCACTAGAAGAGGGTTTTTTTGCTTTCCCTCCTAGACTTCCTCTCAAGGTTTTAAAACGTGTCCACTAGGAAGAGATTTTCACACCCTGAAGAGGTTTTCACACCCTTATAAGAATGCTTTCGTTCCCATTTCTAACAGATGTGAGATCTTACAATCAACCCCCCTTGGGGACCCAGCGTCCTTGCTAGCACACCGCTCGGTGTCTGGCTCCGATACCATCTATAACAACTTGCGCCCATCACTAGCCGATATTGTCCTTTTTGCCCGAAAGGAAGATTTAAACCTCTGACTTGGAAATCTCGATTTCAAAGAGAACAACCTAAATTAAACCCGTACAGTATCACGTAAAACACGATATATCAACTGATATTAAGGAGTCCAAGTATATATTGAATGACGACACACAAGATGCTCAACATTAAGCATCAACAGCAAAGAGAGAGGATCTAATAAAGCAAGAACTCTAACACAAATTTAAGTTAGAAACCTTTACTTTGACCAACATAAAACTCAGCTATGCACAGCTCAATCAGTGAACAGATCTGTTCCCAATTTATAGTACCATAACCTTTTGCTTACGACTCCACTCGACCCACGTAATTCAATCTTCTCATACAGCGCTGCTTAAACTTAAACGACCGGGACAAATTCCAAGCACATACAAGGAATACATAATCTAGATTACGTAATGTTAGATTCTTATGTTCGCCAAATCTATTGGCAACATAGGCTAGCTGTAGCAGCTGTGAGCATTTTTATCCGTCCCGGTCAGGTCGCCGATGACAACCACGTTCTTCATACATTATCGCTCATGAATCTTTTTGTCGGCACCAGTAATCCTGACAACTTAGGACATAAGGTCAGGCCAGAAAATAAGAGCTACAAAAGGTCTGCTTCCCCTCACCGTGTTGGAAGAGACTCATTCTTCCGGCTCTGCTTGCCCAAAGCCTGAGAAAACATCCGCTTTGCTGCTCCTAAATGTTCCCTCTTCAAGTACTCATTGTCAACACAACTTGCCTTAGGAGAACTCTTGTCTGCTTTCATTTTGGGAGCAGCAGCATTACTTCCCCTTGCTGATGACCGAATTGGATTACGATTCTTACCCGCTTCGTTCTTTGAGTTCACACATTGATCTGGCTGCAACTTGGTTTTGTTAACAACTTCCACAGTAGAATCAGGCTCCTTCAATTCATTTGCTTGGACGTATGCGTTGTTAGCTACACTTCCTTGCTCTTTGCTATGGTTGGAAGTAGCTTCAGGAGATGAATTTATTCTCTTCCCCAGTGCATGTGCAATCATGCGGCGTGCAACCACGGGATCACAGCGTGGCTTTGGCTTCTCAGGTTCACTGTCTTCTCCTATGTGCATCATGAAAATTCGCTCACGAACAGCCAGATAGGCTGCTTCTCTCTCTTCGAAAGACCGTTGAGGAGGTGATTTCTTCAAACTCACTGAAATAGAACATCAAGTACAGGCAACTCAGTTTCTTATAATCCTTCTGAAAGAAAATCTGCAAATTTGGGATTGAACAAACTTCCATGTACATGTGAAAATTGGAACAGCATTTTTACCCCCCAAAAAAGATATTTACATACACATTCTATCATAGAGTTACTTTTCTCCCTAAACTTCAATCTTCAGATCCAGAATCCCTATCAAATCCTACTGAGAAGACCTTTTATTCTACTCTACAGCAACGTTTCTCCACACTGCATCACTCCCTTTGATGCCATTATATGGAGAGAGAGAGAGAGAGAGAGAGAGACCACAGCAGGGCATTTTCACAAATTAATATTACACGTTCATACTATCTCCTCTACTATCTTCAAATGGCCACAACTCCACTATTAGTGCACATGTCTTTCTGATGATCAAATAGCAATCAATAGCATGAATTGGAAAAAATTTGCAGGTAGGGATTATGCTGTATGAAACAATAGTATACCAGAAGAGTTTTCCTTTCTCCTTAACAGTTGGTGTGGTATTGTTGAAATTTGAGGTTCATCGTACTCCCACAGAATATCACTCACAAGAATGGACGGCCTGCAATACACAAATAAGCTAATGAACAAATGACCTTTATTAGAACCACCCATGTCCCTACCATACCCCTACAGTTTCATAGTTCGTAAATATAAGAATCCTCGTTTCACTTTAAGCAATACGTGAGCTATGATGAAGAAATAAATGACATCCCAATGTTTTTTTTGTCATAAATAAAACTTAATGGATAAGAATTACAAATAGTCCATCTTTCCATATAGCTTATGATGTGCGCCTATGCAGTCCAAATCTTCTCCCTCTGAGTCGATGTACGATTTGGGGAAAAACCAATAGAATGTGAATCACAATAGCAAGGGAGAGAGAGGGTGGTATGTAATCCCTACTTGTATTCAAGTATAACTAGAGAAAAGCTTGGATTGCATTTCCTCCTATACAGACTAAATTTCAGAACAGGACGGATTCCTAGTGGAGCTGATCAAAGGCAGAAAGGACTAAGAGTTCATTGCATTGAATCAAAATCAAGGGGACTAAGAGGTTTATTCAATTATTTCAATACAAAAAATAATAAAAGATCTCAAGAGCCTAACTCCAATTCAAAGTAAAACATTTTTCTATAGTGAAGATGTTTATAAGAAAATAAAAATGAGGGTGAGTTTTCTATTCAATTATTTCAAGTGTAAAGAAAACGCATAGACACGGGAATTGTTCAAATTCCTAGCTTCAACATCAGATCAAATACAATACCAATAACAATTTAGAATATGAAAATATTAAACCAAAAGGAATTCCGGTAAGGAATTTCTCAATACATTGATGACTCTGGGCATCGCTCCAAAACCAAGTGCCTATCAACTCCTTCACCAACTGATACATGGGAAAATCTGAGAGAGGAATTGGGAAGAAGAACAAACTTAGGAAGGTAGGCATAAAGTTTGACATAGAAAATTAAGAATTCAGCCTTATACAAACTAGAAGAGGGGGAAAAAGGCACCCAAAAATATCAGCAAGGCGATGCAATAGAAGACGGTTGTATGAATCCATTGGTTCCAACTCCAAGATTCCATCCGAACTGCTACCCGCAACAATTATTTGAAGTTAGTGATCGCCATTCAAGCCATAGGTAAAGAACAATGTAAATCTAAAGCTATTCAAATGCAAGATAAAAGTGAAATTTGAGAAGTAGTGCACCAAACATCAGAATAAAAAGTGGTTGCTATCGTCTAAATAGATAACTACCCTTGTTTGAGACCATAACCTTCCACTTTTCCCTTTCACACTTGGGTGGAATTGAAACACAAAAATATTACTAAATTACAAAAATATTACTAAATTGGACGATAGCTCTGAAAAGACAAATTGCCCATCGTTTCTTTAATCTCGGGAGGAATACGGACGATCGGGGTCGGGGGCTAATTCAAACCCTTTGGGTAAAATAAGAACAACCCCGACATTCAAACTGTCTCTTTTCTTTCAGTTGCATATCATAAGGAATTCGAACAACTACTTCAAATATAATATCATAAAGTACCTAACTAACATCATGTAATCATCATCAACACATTACCTGGTTTCATCCTGAAGAAACTTGACGAAGACGTCTTCCATGGATAGAATAAGATGCTTGCTAGGGAGGTTTTCCTTCACAAGGAAGGCCAACTCCTCCACCTGAGGAGTCAAATATCATCAATAAGGAGAAAAAGAAAAAAAGAAAAAAAAGGAATGTTAACGAAAATAGCACAATGCAGAATTATGTAACTGCAAATACTAGCTGTTCTAGCACTAAAGGAATCTACCTTTATCCATAAAAATGGAAAAGAACTACCGTCGAATATCGAAATACGCGTACACCAGGGAAGGTTTGAAGATAAAAAAACTACAGAAAATGTCAGAACCCATCTTGATCTTACAACATATTGCTTCAGACATTAACCAACTTTCCCAGAACTTCCAGCATATTACGCTACAAATCTATTCTTTTTGTTTGCTGAAGAACTAAATTTCATTTACACGAATAAAGGTACTGATCACAGGGAGTACAAAAGGATAAACCCGAAGAACACAATATTTTCAAAAAAAGAGTTCCAATTATTGATAATAAGAAAGAACGAAAAAACTACTGCATCAAAATTTCCAGAACTCCAGCGTACGAATTACTTCCATTTCCGGGAATAACACTCACTGAATCACTCCTTCTCATCTTTTTATATGCCAAATTCCAATTCCAAGCAGAATCAACAAACCAAAAAATACATCAAAATCTCAAATCACTGAACCTGATCCAGAAACTACCGATTACCCTACAAAAAAACGCAATTAAACCAAAAATCCGCACTACCTAATACCCTGATCCAGAAACCACCAAGTACATCACTGTGAGTTCATCAAAAATACCAAAAATGCTAGAGCCCGCCAAGGATTCTGAGAATTCAACTGAGAGAATCTAACAATTTAGAGATAAAATATGCGATTCTTCGTGAAGTGAGAAGAAAGCAGTAAAGAGAAAGAAGAAGAAGTTACCATGGCGAATTGGGTGATAGCCATTGTAGGTAAGAAGGTTGAAGACTGAATGGGAGTTTCAATGGGGGCGATGGATTTCCGGAGAAGGCTCACAACTACGGGTTTTAACGAGCCTGACGTCTGACAAATGATAAATATATATTTTTTAAATAAATAAATAAATTAATTATTTACTATAAATGTTTTAAATATGAGATATTTATATCCCTCCCATGATTATCTCACCAGTTAGATTCACTCGCCCAACTAATATACCTATTTGGATCGGTTAGAACATTTTTAGACTCAGTTCAATTGTTCGGTTGTAACTTTTTTTTTTATAATCAAAACAACATTTATTCAATAATGAACCCACATGCTGGGTCGTGATCTTGACACGCTCACGGCTAGAAATTAAGTCCCATATATATTTTTTGCCCGGCTTTGTGGCTGAGTTGGACCTTAGGCGAGGCAATCGAACAATCGAACATTGCTGGTGCAGAATCTAAGCTTGTTCAACCACACACGCTGCCTGCGCGTGCATGTTCAATCGTCTGCGACACAGACTTGCCTCTACACTAGGCCAAGTCATTCAACTCGACCTTGCCTTTGCTCAGAGCCAAAGTCTCTCAATGCAACGTCGCATCTCATCTTGTTATCTCGATCCTTATTGACATAGTCCATATGTCTTGATGCCATCCCGAGTCTCGAGATGTCGTCGATCATCACAACTCGTTCGGTTATGCCATTGAGAACGGACCCAACACAACTGTAATTTTTTATAGTTAAGTTGGTTTTGGTTATTTGAGTCATTTATTCAAATTTTTATTTTTAATAAAAGCAAAATGTAAAATATCTATTTATTTAATTTTAAATATTAAATTAAAATTTGGATTTTAATATATATATAAATATATAATTGTATCACGAGCAAAAATGTATATTTCAAAATTAATAATAAATTCCGATTAGTTTGGTTAGGGGAACACCCCACCTTTGATCCAATTTTGTTTCATTTCCTTTGAACACGTTAGGGTTGAAATTGTAAATATGCATGGCTACAAGTTTTTTTCTTCCCGATTTTAGTCATAGTATCGTCTCTAGTGAGTATAGTAAGTGACCTAAATGAGAAAAAAACTTTTATGAACGGACAAATGGAACTCTTTTAAAAAAACGAAAAAAATCTTCAATGGTAACCGTTCATTATTATCTAGAAGAGTTATCCACTCGACACAAGACCCTACTTCCCCACTCGACACAAGACCCTTATAAATTCCGTTGGATGCTTCTAGATTCAACATGTTCTGACCCTACAATGGCTTTGTTGTAGATTCCGATCGTGTCTTATTTCTACACGATCTTGTACCTGACAATTGATAATCATATTTCATACGATCATAAGAACCTACACTCGATTAACTCGTTCGAATATATCTCTAATCACTTAAATATTCAAATCTGAGAGATCGATAGAGTCGAGCGTGGCATGATCAGGCATAACATCACTGCAAAACTCACAAGAAACACTAGAGGGTGTTAGATGAAGGGAGTGATTGATTCTAGATTCTAACCAAGACAATCTTTTCTCAAGACTCAGCACACCAATGTGCATGATCCTAGTACTAACTTGTGCAGCTCTAGCACAAGCTCGAAGCAATAAGTAGTAATCGGCATGAGCAGCGTAAGTTAGCGCACCTTCGTCGATCTTCCTCGAGTAGTGAAGGTAACCGAATCTCTTCGGGTAAACCCTTGGAGGAATGTAGCAGAATCTATTTTCTTCCATATCGAGTTTCAGTCGTCTGATGGCTTCGTCTTTGGAAGTTGGTGTTGAAGCTTTGTCTTCAGAGGATAGTTCATCATCTACATTTTCGGAACTTTTTGATGAATGACTTTGCTGAGAATTATTCGACTCAGTTCGGTTATCGGATGATTCGCCACTAATACGGTCTTCGCTCCTGCGTTTCTTGTCTTTGTTGGATGATCGATCATTCGGAGCTTCCCTCAATCTCTTTTGATTCGAAGCTGCATTTTGATCCATATCTTCTGTTTGTTCTTGATCCTGTAACAATTTCTTTTCAGTGGTTAGGATTTATGCTTTCCAAATAAACACTTATGCATAAATTTGGTTAACAGACATGAAATCCCTGTGGCATAGCAACAAAAGCAAGTGATATTGCAAGGAACTATAAGTTCTAACTCGACCTTTTCCGATACTTGTGCACGCATTCACAAATTTCAGGAGACAATTGCTCGACCCCTATAATGTTTAGTTGTCGGAAAACTCGTAGGATAAATATCTTAGGTCGCTATAAAGTTTGAACTCAAGTTGGATAACCTATCTACTTGGATAACCTATTGTAGCTCAAGTCAAGCAACACTTCTACATCTTACTTCTCAAACTCAAGTTTAAACTTCAAAATGAACGTGCTAATGCAAAGTTAGATTAGAGCATAAGTCACAATTTTCTCCTAAGAACTCTACATTGAGCAACAACCTTTGACTCATTCCAAAGAAGAACATCGAGAAGAAAAATGACAGAGTTATAATGTGAGATCCCACGTCGGTTGGAGAGGAGAACGAAACATTCTTTATAAGGGCGTGGAAACCTCTCCCTAGCAGACGTGTTTTACAAACCTTGAGGGGAAGCTAAAAAAGAAAGCCCAAAGAGGACAATATCTGCTAGCGGTAGGCTTGGGCTGTCACAAATGGTATCAAAGCCAGACACCTGACGATGTGCCAACAAGGATGCTGGGCCCCGAAGACAGTGTACCAGCAAGAACGCTGGGCCCCGAAGGCGGGTGGATTGGGGGGTCCCACATCGATTGGAGAATGGAACGAGTGCCAGCGAGGTTGCAAAGGAGGTGAATTATGAGATCCTACATTGATTGGAGAGGAGAATGAAACATTCTTTATAAGGGTGTGGAAACCTTTCCATGGTAGACACATTTTAAAAACCTCGAGGAAAAATTCGAAAGGGAAAGTCCAAAGAGGACAATTTTTGCTAGCGGGTAGACTTTAAGCCATTCAGAGCATATTTCAGAATTGCATTTCTTTCCTCCATCATAAAGAAACATCAATTCATCTTTAACTACCGTTTAAATGCTAATTAGACTAGAACTTTTAAAACATTAAGAGCATATATCAGGTGAGGGTTTGGGTTTGAGTGGCATGAATTCATGTATCCCCTAGAAAGAATCTATTATTCCTCTCACCCCAAGAACAAGCTTCCTAAACTTGCACCTCAAACTCAACTCAGGTTAATCAAATCTACGCTTTCTACCTCCTCCCACTCAAATCTCTAGGCTTACCACAAACCAATGCCCCAACGCCCATAAGAACCACAATTCTTGAAGGTGTTTCTTTAGGGACGAAATGATATACTTGGCTAATCCTACCCAAAGTGTCACGATAGCAACTAAGAGTAATAAAAGGGAGTTCTTCCCTAGAGAAAGATTACATGTGCCATTCAGGCTTTTCAAGTCTTTATGGGGTTGAAAAAGGGGGTTGGTTCACTTGCAAATACCAAAGTCTCAACACCACATGACTCCTAAAAGTTTGCTAAGAGTATTTAACCCTAAGATGAGTAATAGGACGAACATTAGTTTTCGGAATCACTCCTAGGCTATAAGAATTTAGCTAAGAATCCTCTATCAGTAACCGGTTGGTTCACGATAGTAAGTACGAGCGATAAAAAAAAAAAAAAAAAGCCTCATCCAGTGATTCGAGATAGCCTCATTAGTATAAAACATCCCGGCTAGTCTCCTCTTTCCCTTCTTTGTTCGTTTTCTCACTATATACCCTAAAGATCAAAATCCCATCCTAGTGAAAAAGGAAAGAAAAAGCAAAAGAAATTCATTATATATTTCACAAAAATCACAATCATCAGCCAAATTGAATTTGATTCTCAAGAGAAAAGAAAAATGCCAGACTTCAGCATGATAGCCACTACCTTTTCATTCTGATAATACTTCCAAAACTGTTCAATCAACCTTTCTTCCTCGTGATCCTCAAACAAAGACTCTAAACCAGCAAAGACGACATCCTTACAGTGCTGAAGATAGGTCGGTAAGCTTTTAGAGTATTCTGCCAACAAAATTTTGGTGTTAGCAAATAACAATTTAGTAATAAATACAGTGAGCAGGTAGGAAAAAAGCTTCTGGTTGGCCTAACTTCAAAAATACAATAAAACTTAAATCATACCATAAGTCTCAGCAATCTCGTGATACCGAGCTTCAATCTTGTGAAGGAACTCTGAAGCAGTCAGTTCAGGCATGTCAAGATGCGAGTATTTAGCCGAGACAGACAGATTATCCACATTATGTGAAGTAAATCCAGGTCCATTTTCACTATTAGCCTGCACGTTACTGAAATTATTAGCAGGACTTGAATGTCTCTTCTGGTTAGGTGGGAAAGATGATGCACAATTACCGGACAAACTCTTTTCCCATTCTCCAAAACCATGGAGATTATAGAGAATTCTCATGGCTATAATTAGAATCGACATTACACAAACACGTGAGGGAAGCCTCAGCTCATTGGTTGATAACCACAAATCAGGAGGCATTGACCACTCATAAATGCGGCAAGCATGAGGCAAAATCTTATCAATAGGAAGGGCCAGCTTGTTGAGATAACGACACGCTATTGAATGAAAGTTGACTGGAGGTAGGTTTAGCCCTATGGTATGAGCTACCGATGCTGCCAATGATTCCAACTTCTGCAGCGAGGGAATTCGAGAGGGCCTATACATATGCTTTAAACTTATAGGACAAGCCCTTGACGTTTGCCCAATGCGATCTCCAATGTCAACAAAAGCAGCAAAATATGGAAGTTTCCCCTCAAGTGACCACTTCATTATGTCTGTTGGCAAAATCGCTTCTCGAGCAACATGGCAAGCCAAAAAGGAAACAGCTAGAGTACAAGATAATGGTATCTTTTTTCTTAAAGATTGAACCCACACAACTACTACCCGCTGACCATACAAATTGTGGGGTTCATCTTTATGCCTACTTGAAACAGGTCTAATGTTTTCAGGATCTGTTGAATGAAGGAACATTCAGTTTGCAACTAAAATCGAAAAAGAAAGATGACAAAAAGTACAAATAAACTAAGAGACCCAATTAAAACAATCAAACATATTGAAATATATGAAGAAAACTCAACCAACACTACGTAAAGGAACAAATAAGGCAATTATTCAAGCAAAATTGTAAGATCTTAAACAAAATCATGCCCCATTACAAAGAAACTGAGGAGGGGAGGGAAGTTGGACAAATGGCCGAGACTACTAGAAGGATTCCTCTTTGGATAATAGGTATTCCTGTGATCGGTTTAGTCGGTACTTTCTTTTATGGTTTATATTCTGGATTAGGTTCATCTTTGTAATAATCGGATAAACTTATGGCTATATGCACTTAGAACTATGATATTTGAATATGCAAACAAGATCAAAGTCCAAAAAAGACAATGTAATAACAATAACGAGTTAAGCTTTCAAGGCATTTATCAGAATCCACGAATATATGCCAATTGGAAATCTAAAGCTAATGGTTTCAGTTCTATCAACATGATTCATGGGCACTTAAATTTGAATAAGAACTATTCATGGAAGTAATGAGTGATCAAACCTAGGCATTGGCTCTCAGAATCTTGAACAGCCTCAAAGGCCCAATCCTCGTCAAAAACCTGTGTAGAAGTCACAAACCTCAACCAAATGCTCGCCGCCAATCCACAGATTACAGGGCTTGCATTGAATTCCTTCACCAGAACTTCGCACTGAAGCTCCATCATCAACTGCAATCCCATTACATATCTCATCCTCACTTCATCAGCATACTCCTCAAAACTCGGAGCTCCAGATAAAGCACCGCCCGACCCGAAATCCTCAGGACCTATCGGCCCAACACCATCATTGGACATCACAATGGTATCATCCCTTTGCATATCGTTGTCTCCCTCTAATTGAAGGCTCTCCCAGAACTCAGATTGACTAGTACCGAAAAGGCTCTGTGGTTGAGACTGAGATATAGGCTCTACCTTCAACACCGCCGGATTACGCCGGCGCGTGTGGGATTGCGAGTAGATTGGGCCACCGGCATCACCAGGGTCTCTTAAAATCAAATCCTCGTCGGCGACACCGGTGTCGATGATATCGTCGGCCTGGGAACCACACTGGAGGCAGTAGAAGAAGCCATCGCCACCGTCTGTAAGCCCAACGCTGCCGCAGTTGTAGCAAGACAAGTTGCGGGGGTCTGCCATTGGAGATCTTGAAGGTTATAATAATGGAAGCAAGTAATCAGAGAAGATTAGCAACCAAAATTATTGTATGAGCTTCGATTATTGTGAAACTACATACAAATCAAAGACAAAAAAAGGAAGAACTTCGAAAGCGTTTGCTTGGCAAGGAATTCAAAGCGTGGGCTTTGTGCAAGAAATTGAACTTCTCAAGCATATATATATATATTTTTTCAAGTGTAGATTATTTTCCATTTTTATAAATAATAATTTTAATAAAAATAACATTTTAGTCCCTATACTTTCTAATAATCTAAATTTAACCTTTGTAATTTCATTATATTCTAAACCTAGCCCTTACAATTACATTTTGCTAAAAATTATTATTATTAATTTTAAGTTATATTAGAAATACATAAACTAAATTTAAATATTTAAAAATATAAGACTAAAATAAATTAAATTATTAAATATAAAGACAAAAAAAATTAAAAATAAATTTAATTTTGGCCTCCAAATTTTATTTTAAAAAATTCCAAATTTAATTTCTTTTACTTTAATAAATTTAAATTTAACTTTTATCTTCTCGATAGAAAAAAAGTATATATATATTTTTCATTAAAAAAACAATGTAAATTTTATCTTTGTTTAAAACAAAAAATAATTGTAATTAAGGTAAAAATTAACTTTAAAACAAAAATACTTTTAAAATGATTTAAAAAATAACATTTTAAAAATATCCTTAAACCATTTTTTTTTATTTTTTTTATTTAAAAAAAATAATTTTTTTTTGAAATTAAAAAAATATCAAAATCATTAAATTTCCTTATTATTAGTATGTAGAAATTTACCCGATAAATATTTTTATCGTTAGCATATAGACGAAATTTCTTTCCATAATTATTATATTTATTTACTTTTATCAAATTTTCTAAATTACATTTACACAAATTTTCTCGAGTCATTTTCTGTCATTCAAACTTTGAAAATACCTCATATTTCCTAGCACGCGCATTTTAAAATCGTGAGACTGACGACAAATTGTATCAGAGCTAAATATCAGGCAAAGCGCTAGTGAGGACGCTAGGCCCCTAAGGAAGTGAATTATGAAATCCCACCTCGATTGGAAATGAAAACAAAATATTTCTTATAAGAGTGTGAAAACCTTTTCTTAGCCGACATATTTTAAATCCGTGACGCTGGCCTCGGGGTGGATTGTGAGATCCCACATTGGTTGAGAATGGGAACAAAACATTCCTTATAAGAGTGTGAAAACCTCTTCTTAACCAACACGTTTTAAAACCGTGATGCTGGGCCCCAAATAGGGTGGATTGTGAGATCCCACGTCAGTTAGAGAGGGGAACGAAACATTCTTATAAGGGTGTGGAAACCTCTCCTTAGCAAACGTGTTTTAAAACCGTGAGGTTGACGACAAATTGTATTAGAGCTAAATATCAGGCAGTGCGCTAGCGAGGATGCTAGGCCCCTAAGGGGGTGAATTGTAAGATCCCATATCGATTGAGAATTGAAACAAAACATTCCTTATAAGAGTGTGAAAACCTCTTCTTAGCCGACACATTGCAAAACCGTGACGTTGGGCCCCAAGAAGGGTGGATTGTGAGATCCTATATTGGTTGAAGAAGGGAATGAAACATTCCTTATAAGGGTGTGGAAACCTTTCCTTGGCAGACACGATTTAAAATCTTGAGGCTGACGGCAATATGCAAACCGTGAGACTAACAACGATACGTAACGGGCCAAAGTAGACAATATCTGCTAACAGTGAGTAGCGCAATTGTGATGTAGGAACAACGTTTGCACTACTCATGACACGATGAGCAAAAGCAGCATGGTTGGGAAGTTTGATACAATCCCAGCTGATTTTGCTCATAATTGTATTGATTACAGATGAATGTTTTGAACTTTATGAACAGTAAACAGAATCCCACAAAAGAATCCACAGCTAGAACAATCTCAACACAGCATGCCATTATGAAAATCAATTGAATCATAGTAAAGATGAGTTCATTTTTCATTTCCAAATCAAGAAAAAGAAACAGAACAAACCTCAGCAACGTGTTCGGTACGTTCATGTCGACGCTGCCGAGTTCAGGCGATGAATATCGGGTGAAATATCGAGTCCCAGACGACAGAGATCCTGTAGTAGTAAGTCTGCACTTCTGAAATGTAAGCCTACAATGCCGACTTCTTTCGCTGCTTCTACGTTTTTCTTTCTGCAAGTAAACTTGTAATTAGAAAGTGGTCTCGTTCGATAACCATTTGGTTTAGAACATTAAACTTACAAACACTACTTCCGTCGATGATTCTCACTTCTATTTGTGCGCAATAGAACGAAAAGCAGTTTGTATCATTTTTAAATCTCCATTCGATAACAAACGAAAGGTGATAGATCACCGTTCAACCCAAAAATTTAAGTTGACGGGTTAGGATAAATTTTCTCCCTCACTCGTGGACTAGAAAATTTATAAAAGGTGAAACAAATGGAAATTAAGATAAATGAGATTACAGGAGTTCGAACATAGGATCTTCAGCTCTAATATCATGCTAGATCACCACTCGACCCAAAAGCTACCGCTACCCATAGTTTAACCCAAGGAACCAGTTGAACTAGAAGTCCAAATTTCAGCTAAGCTACCCAAGGACCAAAACCTAGTTTCATTTCTTTCCTGATAGTATCCTACTGTAACAGTCCAAGCCTACTGCTCGCCGATATTGTCCTCTTTGGGCTTTTCCTTTCCGAGTTTACCCTTAAGGTTTTCAAACGCGTCTACTAGGGAGATGCTTCCACACTCTTATAAGAAATGTTTCGTTCTCCTCACCAACTAATGTGGGATCTCACAGTCCACCTATCCTCGGGAACCCTACGTCCTTGTTGACACACCGCCTGGTGTCTGGCTCTGGATAAACCATTTGTAACAGCCCAAGCCTACCGCTAGCAAATATTGTCTTCTTTGGGGTTTCCCTCAAGGTTTAAAACGCGTCTACTAAGGAGAGGTTTCCACACCTTTATAAGAAATGTTTTGTTCTCCTCTCCAACCAATGTGGGATCTTACAATCCACCTCTCCTTGGTTGCCCAATATCCTCGTTGACACACCACCCGATGTCTGACTCTAATACCATTTGTAACAGCCCAAGCCCACTGCTAGCAGATATTGTCCTCTTTGGGCTTTCCCTTCCGAGTTTTCCCTCAAGGTTTTCAAACGTGTCTACTAGGGAGAGGTTTCCACACTCTTATAAGGAATGTTTCGTTCTCCTCTCCAACCAATGTGGGATCTCAAAATCCACCTCTCCTCGGGAGCCCAACGTCCTTGTTGACACACCGCCTAATGTCTGGCTCTGGATAACCAATTGTAACAACCCAAGCCTACTACTAGCAAATATTGTCTTCTTTGAGCTTTCCCTCAAGGTTTAAAACGCGTCTACTAAGGAGAGGTTTCCACACCTTTATAAGAAATGTTTTGTTCTCCTCTCCAACCAATGTGGGATCTTACAATCCACCTCTCCTTGGTTGCCCAATATCCTCGTTGACACACCACCCGATGTCTGACTCTAATACCATTTGTAACAGCCCAAGCCCACTGCTAGCAGATATTGTCCTCTTTGGGCTTTCCCTTCCGAGTTTTCCCTCAAGGTTTTCAAACGTGTCTACTAGGGAGAGGTTTCCACACTCTTATAAGGAATGTTTCGTTCTCCTCTCCAACCAATGTGGGATCTCAAAATCCACCTCTCCTCGGGAGCCCAACGTCCTTGTTGACACACCGCCTAATGTCTGGCTCTGGATAACCAATTGTAACAACCCAAGCCTACTACTAGCAAATATTGTCTTCTTTGAGCTTTCCCTCAAGGTTTAAAATGCGTCTACTAAAGAGAGGTTTCCACACCTTTATAAGAAATGTTTTGTTCTCCTCTCTCACCAATGTGGGATCTTACAATCCACCCCTCCTTGGTGGCCCAACATCCTCGCTGACACACTGCCCGATGTCTGGCTCTAATACCATTCGTAACAGCCCAAACCCACCGCTAGCAGATATTGTCCTCTTTGAACTTTCCCTCAAGGTTTTAAAACGCGTCTACTAGGGAGAGGTTTCCACACTCTTATAAGAAATGTTTTGTTCTCCTTTCCAACCAATGTGGGATCTCACAATCCACCTATCCTCGGGAACCCAACGTCCTTGTTGACACACCGCCTGGTGTCTGGCTCTGGATAAACCATTTGTAACAGCTCAAGCCTACTACTAGCAAATATTGTTTCTTTGGGCTTTCCACACCTTTATAAGAAATGTTTTGTTCTCCTCTCCAACCAATGTGGGATCTTACAATCCACCCCTCCTTGGTGGCCCAACATCCTCACTGACACACCGCCCGATGTCTGGCTTTCACACCATTTGTAACAGCCCAAGCCCACCTCTAGCCGATATTGTCTTTTTTGAACTTTCCCTTTCGGGCTTTCCCTCAAGGCTTTAAAACACGCCTACTAGGGAGAGGTTTCCACACCCTTATAGAAAATGTTTCGTTTTCCACTCCAACCAACATGAGATCTCACACCTACCACGTCAACATTCAACGACAGAACAGAAAAGTGACCGTATGCATATGGGAAAGATGTCTGATATATTACTTGATATCAATATAATAAGAACAAATTGGTAAAATGTACAGAGGCTTCCAATCATAATTCCATTTCAATTTCTTAACATTAAATAAGTCAAACCTGTCATCAATGAAAATACAGCTAGCTGGCTCAACTTCAAGATGTCTCAGGGCTTCCAAGTAGAAATCAGGATCCGGCTTCCTCTTTCCTATAACATATGAAAAACAGGATTCAATATAATTTATAAGGCAATGGTATATCTAATGTGATGTCCCGCATTGGTTGGGGAGGAGAACAAATCATCCTTTATAGGGGTGTGGAAATCTTCCCCTAGCAGACGCGTTTTAAAGCCTTGAGGGGAAGCCCGAAAGGGAAAGCCCAAAGAGGACAATATCTGCTAGCGGTGGATCTGGGTCGTTACAAATGGTATCAGAGCCAGTCACCGGACGATGTGCCGGCTTTCTCGCTGTTCCCCGAAGGGGGGTAGACACGAGGCGGTGTGCCAGCAAGGACGCTGGACCCCAAAGGGGATGGATTTGGGGGCGGTCCCACATCGATTGGATAAAAGAACGAGTGCCAGCGAGGACGCTGGGCCCCGAAGGAGGTGGATTGTGATGTCCCACATTGATTGGGGAGGAGAACAAATCACCCTTTATAGGGGTGTGGAAACCTTCCCCTAGCAGACGCGTTTTAAAGCCTTGAGGGGAAGCCCGAAAGGGAAAGCCCAAAGAAGACAATATCTGCTAGCGGTGGATCTGGGCGTTTTAAAGCCTTGAGGGGAAGCTCGAAAGGGAAAGCCCAAAGAAGACAATATCTGCTAGCGGTGGATCTGGGTCGTTACATATGAAAAACAGGATTCAATATAATTTATAAGGCAATGGCATATCCAACTTCGCTACTTTCCTGATATCTGAAAAACGACATGATGGAAGAAAAGAACACAGAAGAAAGAGACGCTAAACATTTTTCAGTTTATTTTTACTTAGTTGTTTAGAAGCAATCAAATGTTTGTGATACCCCAGTCGTGAACGCTTATGTTAGAAAGAGTAAAAAGGGAATTGTGCAAGAACCAGTTAGTAAGTGTGTAACGCCCCAAGTCCACCGCTAGCAGATATTGTCTTCTTTGGGTTTTCCCTTTCGGGCTTCCCCTCAAGGCTTTAAAACGCGTTTGCTAGGGAAAGGTGTCCAACCAATGTGGGGTTCTCACTATCCACCCCCCTTCAGGGCCAGCGTCCTCGCTGGCACTAGTTCCTTTCTCCAATCAATGTGAGACCCCCACCAAATCCACCCCCTTCAGGGTCCAGCGTCCTTAATGGCACACCGCCTCATGTCTACCCCCCTTTGGGGAACAGCCTCCTCGTTGGCACATCGTCCGGTGTCTGGCTCTGATACCATTTGTAACGGCCCAAGTTCACCGTTAGCAGATATTGTCCTATTTGGGCTTTCCCTTTCAAGCAAGCTTCCCCTCAAGGCTTTAAAACGCATCTATTAGGGAAAGGTTTCCACACCCTTACAAAGAGTGTTTCGTTCTCCTCTCCAACCAATGTGGGATTCTCACTATCCACCCCCTTTCGAGGCCCAGGGTCCTTGCTGGCACTAGTTCCTTTCTCCAATCAATGTGAGACCCCCACCAAATTCACTCCCCTTTGGGGTCCAGCGTTCTTACTGGCACACCGCTTCGTGTCTACCCCCTTTCTGGGAACAGCCTCCTCGCTGGCACATCGTCCAGTGTCTGGCTCTGATACCATTTGTAACGGTCCAAGTCTACCGCTAGCAGATATTGTCCTCTTTGGGCTTTCCCTTTCAGGCTTCCCCTCAAATAAAGGGTGTTTCATTCTCCTCCCCAATCAATGTGGGATTCTCATAAAGTGGGTATGTTGGTTTGTGCTTTTATAGTCTGTTGAGGGATTGAGAGTTGTAAGAAGGTAGCAAAGGTCGTCAGGGTGGCACGGTTCAACCACAACAGCCTCCATCCATTGGGTTGAAGATGAAGAAACCAAGTGCAGGTCTAGGTGAGGCAGTTTAACAAACAGGTGAAGACAATATCTGTTAGCGGTGGGCTTGGACCGTTACAGTTAGCATTTGTAACTTCTTAAATACGAAAACTCGTGTTTCTTTGCAATAAACAAAAGAAAGAAAAGAGAAAAGGATGGTTTAACGGTGATGATAAATATAGTGGAATGGTAATGAAGCAATCCCCCATAGCTTATATCATAGTTGTGAGACAATGAACAGAAGCAAGGCAAGGCAAGGGAGGAGAACTTAAAGAAGAGGAAAGCCTTTAAGAACTTGAGCGTTACCGTTTTTACAAGAGCAGAACGTCCACGATAGATATCTCGAGATTTTCAGCTTCGCCTCGATCATTTCGTACCTGCCAAATGAAATCACAAAAGTTAATAATGACACATTTAATCGCAAGAAATGGCATGCTAAGATTATTTTCTCACGAACCAAATAGGATAGTTTGTGAAGGCATGCATTTCATAGTTTTTCTCTTTTAGTGCATTTAGCAATTCTTCAATGCCTTCTAGGTAGGAGTAACCACTTATCATACAGCTTTTGAGGCCTGGAAAGATAGATAAAATGATGTTAATTGAAGCTAAAACAGTAAGAACACACGGTACACCGGCTAATGATAAAGAAGAGAATGTAATAACCCAAAGAGGTGGACATGAGGCGGTGTGCCAGCAAGGACGCTGGGCCTCGGAGGGGGTGGATTTGGTGGGGGTCCCACGTCAATGGGAGAAAGGAACGTGTGCCAACGAGGACGTTGGGTCTCAAAGCGGGATGGATCGTGAGATCCCACGTCAGTTGGAGAGGAAAACGAAACACCCTTAATAAAGGGTGTGGAAACCTCTCTCTAGCAGACGCGTTTTGAAAAGGAAAAACACGAAAGGGAAAGCCCAAAAAAGACAATATCTGCTAGCAGTAGGCTTAGACTGTTACAAGTTCAACGTTAAAAAAGATTTGATAAAGCCTCAGAAACGGAGTATTGAATTGGACAATCTCGTGTTCAAATAATCTAAAAGTTGTGGTAAATCAGTTTAAGTCGCATTACCAATCATTCTAATCAACATGATCGTTTATATGCAAGAGTATAGTGATATCATGCATGAATATACACACATGTTTTCATTTACATCAAAAAAGTCAATCTCTTTCTATAACGGCCCAAGCCCACCGCTAGCACATATTGATCTCTTTGGGCTTTTCCTTTCGGGCTTTCCCTCAAGGTTTTTAAAACGCGTCTGTTAGGGAGAGGTTTCCACACCCTTACAAGGAATGCTTCGTTCCCTCTCCAACCGATGTGGAATTTCACAATCCACCCCCTTGGGGGCCAGCGTTCTCGCTGGCACACTGCCCGGTGTCTAGCTTTGATACTATTTGTAACGGCCCAAGCCCACCGCTAACAGATATTGTCCTCTTTGGGCTTTCCCTTTCGGACTTCCTCGCATGNACACCCTTATAAGAAATAAGAAATGCTTCGTTCCCTCTCCAACCAATATGGGATTTCACAATCCACCCCCGTTGGGGGTTCAACGTCTTCGCTAGCACACCGCCCGATGTCTGGCTCTAATACCATTTGTAACGGCCCAAGCCCACCACTAGCAAATATTGTCCTCTTTGGGCTTTTCCTTTTGGACTTACCCGCATGGTTTTTAAAACACATCTGTCAGGGAGAGGTTTCCACACCCTTATAAGAAATAAGAAATGCTTCGTTCCCTCTCCAACCAATATGGGATTTCACAATCCACCCCCGTTGGGGGTTCAACGTCTTCGCTAGCACACCGCCCGATGTCTGGCTCTAATACCATTTGTAACGGCCCAAGCCCACCGCTAGTAGATATTGTCCTTTTTGGGTTTTCCCTTTCGGGCTTCCCCTCAAGGTTTTTAAAACGCGTCTATTAGGGAGAGGTTTCCACACCCTTATAAGCTTCGTTCCCCTCTCCAACCGAGGTGAGATTTCACAATTTCTAAAGTAATTTCTATTGTTTGAGAATGACATAAAATTGGAAACAAAAAGGAATTAAAAAAGAAAAACAGGAAGAGAACCCATCAAACCTTCAAAATCAACAGCTCGCCCATCTTTAAAGAATTTTTTTTCCAGCTCTGCCTTGAAGAAAACAACAATTTTTAGAAGTATAAGTCAGACATTAAGAACTAGCAAATAAAGTGTTCAACTATATCCTATCCCCTTCATTTTTTTAATCAATCAGTTGAGTTGAGTGAACTATAAAGAACTTCAATGATCACTAGAGGTCAAATTTGTTTTAGAAGGGACAGAAGCAAATACAGGAAAAACTCGAAGAAGAAATAAAGGGAAGAGAAAGCAATGGTGGCATTCAAGCCCATCAGGAATGTAACGACCCAGATCTACCGCTAGCAGATATTGTCCTCTTTGGGCTTTCCCTTTCGGGCTTCCCTCAAAGCTTTAAAACGCGTCTGCTAGGGGAAGGTTTCCACACCCTTCTAAATGGTGGTTTGTTCTCCTCCCCAACCAACGTGGGACATCACAAGGAATTAGAATGCCTCTCCTCAGAGGGTGAGAGCTTATGAAAACATGGCAAATTCACAATGGTAGTCTCTCCCTCCAGGATGTAGGTCTTAGGAACCTAGCTGAAATGAGTCCCTGTGTAACGATCCAAGCCCACCATTAGCCGATATTGTCCTCTTTGGGCTTTCCCTTTCAGACTTCCCCTCAAGGTTTTTAAAACGCATATGCTAGGGAGAGGTTTCCATACCCTTATAAAGAGTGTTTCGTTCTCCTCTCCAACCGATGTGGGATCTCACAATCCACCCGTCTTCAGGGCCCAGCGTCCTCGCTGGCACTCGTTCTCTTCTCCAATCGATATGGGACCCCCCAATCCATCCCCTTTCGAGACCCAGCGTCCTTGCTGGCACACCTTCTCGTGTCCACCCCCTTCGATGCTTAGCCTCATCACTGACACATCGCCCGGTGTCTAGTTCTGATACCATTTGTAATGGCCCAAACCCATCACTAATAGATATTATCCTCTTTGGGCTTTCCCTTTCGGGCTTCCCCTCAAAGTTTCTAAAACGCCTCTGCTAGGGAGAGGTTTCCACACTCTTATAAAAGGGTACTTCATTCTCCTCCCCGAACAATGTGGATCTCACATAATATCTCTTACCTTGTTTTTTTATTTCCAACTTCTCTTTGTATTCTCATTATTGCTATATAAACCACCTTAAAGGTTCCTTATATCACTCCTAAATGGTAACCTTAGCAAAATCTTGGGAATGGGAACATAGGCTAATAAGAAGGTAGACATACCTCATCAATCAAACCCTTCTCAAATTCTAGCCACACGGTTGGGTGTTTGAGTTCAAGTAGCTCCTCCATGGGCATTCTGAGCAGTGAATTCAGATCCAATTAGTTAAGGCATCATAATAAGTACTAAATTTCGCAAAAACAAAGAGCCTGCATACTAGTGGAAACTACGACTTACTTTATTATCCAAGAGCCCCAAAAACGATAAGGAATCAACCCAAGGGAATGTTTAGGAACGAATTACCTTGATGATCAAGATCAAGAGTAAAAAAACTTGTTTCTAAACTCGTGATTTAAATTGCTCCACAAGATAGTTTGATCGAGACTACTTGAATGACTAGCATGCAAATATAAACCCAAGAAATGCAAAAGAACAAGCTCGTGGCTTAAGAAGCATGATATGAAACTTTCATTATAATATCCAAAATCTTATATCCATTGACCTATGCTCGAATTGGCTAGCCCCTATATCCATTGAGCTATGCTTGAATTGGCTAGCTAGCCGCTTATCCATTGAGCTACGCTCGAATTGGCTAGCCGCTTATAGCTACGCTCGAATTGGCTAGCCGCTTATCATTGAGCTATGATCGAATTGGCTAGCCGCTTATCATTGAGCTATGATCGAATTGGCTAGCCGCTCATCATTGAGCTATGATCGAATTGGCTGGCCGCTGATCATTGAGCTACGCTCGAATTGACTAGCCCCTTATCCATTGAGCTATGCTTGAATTGGCTAGCCCCTTATCCCTTGAGCTACGCTCGAATTGGCTAGCCTCTATATCCATTGAGCTACGCTCGAATTGGCTAGCCCCTATATCTATTGAGCTACGCTCGAATTGACTAGCCCCTTATCCATTGAGCTACGCTCGAATTGACTAGCCCCTATATCCATTGAGCTAAGCTCGAATTGGCTAGCCCCTTATCCATTGAGCTACGCTCGAATTGACTAGCCCCTATATCCATTGAGCTAAGCTCGAATTGACTAGCCCCTTATCCATTGAGCTACGCTCGAATTGACTAGCCCCTATATCCATTGAGCTAAGCTCGAATTGGCTAGCCCCTTATCCATTGAGCTACGCTCGAATTGACTAGCCCCTATATCCATTGAGCTAAGCTCGAATTGACTAGCCCCTTATCCATTGAGCTACGCTCGAATTGACTAGCCCCTATATCCATTGAGCTAAGCTCGAATTGGCTAGCCCCTTATCCATTGAGCTACGCTCGAATTGACTAGCCCCTTATCCATTGAGCTACGCTCGCATTGGCTAGCCCCTATATCCATTGAGCTACTCTCGAATTGGCCAGCCCCTATATCCATTGAGCTACGCTCGAATTGGCAACCCATTATAAGTTCTATGATTTGTAGAAGCCAGTGTACAATATGAACACAAAAGGAGAATTTCATCAGTCATTTAAGCAAACATGTTCAATGCACTATGGCCATGGAATTAACAAACCATAAATCTTCCAACTCAGTTAACATTACTTCTTCTCCCCTGTTTTCATTCATCCAGATACCAGATCTTCCCATAAACTATACAGAACAATTCCCACTCAAAATCAAAACAAAAGGTCAAATCACCTGAAAAAGGCGGGAACATCTTCATAGAAAGGATCACGAACAATGGTACCCATGATATCAAACAGCAGAACAGGAAGCTTCCTAGTGCTCTTATCGCCACCATCAGAGCTCCAACCAGCCGCCATCGAAAGAGAAGACGAGACGCCTTTGCCATCGCCAATGCCAGTATCGTTGCCTCTACGAAGAAGGGTATGGTTGAAATTGGACGCCATTTTTGAAGGATTCAAGGTGGGTCTGATTGGGGAGAAGGACGCAACAGGTGGGTTCCAGAGAGAAGCCATTAAAATTGATGTAAGCTCCAAAAATGGCCGCAGCCACTAACCATTGCTCTCGCACACAGTCGATGTAATTTATAGAAATGGCGCTTTGTATTGAAGAGTTGCTTTCAGCGATTCTTATCCTTAATTCTATATTTGGCGAAGAATCGTTCTAGTTGAGATGTGTCCACCCATGCCACTCGATTTGAAGTCATGAGGCAACAATGAATTGAAATAGGCACCCCCGACTACGATTGAACCTAGTCGGATAGATCTGGCTGATACCATAAATTTGACCTATTTTAAGAAAATTCTACCACAAATCCCCTCAAATTAACACAATTTGAGGATAAGAATTGCTAACTTAGTCGCTATGAGCCTGCTACTTATTTATAACTTAGTCTATTAGAGTTATAACAGCTCAAACCCACTTCTAGCAGTTTATTGTCAGCTTTTAACTGTTATGATGTTAGGCTATGAAGTCTTATTTATAACTTAGTCGATAGGATATGGAGTCTGATACTTATTTATAACTTAGTCTACTGGAGTTACTGTACCAGCTCAAACCCACTTCTAGCAGTTATTGTCGGCTTTTGACCATTACGATGTTAGGCTATGAAACTTGCTGCTTATTTATAACTTAGTCGATAGGCTATAGAGCCTGTTGCTTACTTATAACTTAGTCCACGAGAGTTACTGTAACAACTCAAACTCACTTCTAACTGTAACAACTCAAACTCACTTCTAACCGTTATTGTCTGCTTTTGACCATTACGATGTTAGGCTATGGAGCCTGCAGCTTATTTATAACTTAGTCGGTAGGCTATGGAGCCTGTTACTTATTTATAACTTAGTCCGCTGGAGTTACTGTAACAGCTCAAACCCACCTTTAGCAGTTATTGTCTGCTTTTGACCGTTAGGATGTTAGGCTATAGAGCCTGCTAATTATTTATAACTTAGTCGACTGTTATACATAGTAAAGTTATATATAGTAAAGGTAAATTGTCATAAAAATCGATATATGGTAGATAGTTATAATAGTAAATGATTATATCGGGTAAAATTATACATAGTAAGCTGAATTATATATATATATATATATGAGCTTTGAAGATGTATGTATTATCGTTATTCTCTTACGTACCTACCTTACGTCATAGAAATCTTTTAGCTAATATTCTCCTTTCATTTTCTCTCCCTTATTCTTTGTATTCATCTAGATCAAGTGTGTGTTGCTGTGCGATCCAAACAACGTATCGCCATGAGCCTCACGATTTTAAAACACATCTGCTAGAGAGTGGTTTCCCCACCCTTATAAGCAATGTTTTGTTCCCCTCTAAAACCGACGTGAGATTTCACAATCCATCTCCTTGGGGCCAATGTCCTCGCTGGCACACCACCTCATCTCCTTGGGGGCTAGTGTCTTCACTGGCGCACCACCCCCATTTCCTTAGGGGTCCGGTGTCCTCGCTGGCACAACACCCTATCTCCTTGAGGGCCAGTGTCTTCACTGGCACAACACCCCCATCTCCTTGAGGGCCAGTGTCCTTACTAGCACACCACCGATAACTAGCTCTGATACCATTTGTAACAGTCCAAGCCCCCGCTAGCAGATATTGTCCTCTTTGGGCTTTCCCTTTTGAGTTTCCCAAACGTGTCTGGTAAGAAGAGGTTTCACACATTTATAAAAGAATAAAATGTTTCGTTCTCCTCTCCAACCGATGTGGGATCTCATAGTTATTGTTCATCTTTTGTTTTAAAGTTCGTAGCCCGCTATGTCGAGCTCCCCGGTTGTTCATGTTATCCTTAAACATCTTATTCCAAAGAATAAGTTATAAACATTTTGTAGAACTAAAAAATGATATGACTTAAATAAAATGTTTTAAAATGAGCAAATTGATCGATCAATAATTTAAACTAACTATAAAATAAATAGAGTTCTTATTACAAATTTACACCGATTCTAAATTAAAGTAGCACGGAAATTAATTTAACCCAAACACATTCAACGAAGAATCTTCAAACAATTAAAAATAAAAAAATAAAAAATGCTCTAAAGATCACAAGACTTCAAGATTACGATAATCGTTCAAGAAAATCAACAGTCTAAGGAATGATCATCCAAGCAGATCATCAAGCCAGCTGTCGATCTATAAAAAAAAATCAACAAACTAACAACATGTCGATCTAAACAGATCAACATGTCAAATGATCGATAAGCCAAAGACGGATCTAAACAGATCAACATGTCAAAGGATCGATAAGCCAAAGACGAATCTAAACAGATCAATAAATGAGAGCTCGATCGAAATAGAAAAATAAAATAAGCAACAGTCGATAAATTTCTGTCATCTCTTATTTTATTTTATTTATTTATTTATTATAATAAATGTTTTCACTGCCCATATTCATTATTCCATGAATAAAAAAATAGGTAAAGATTGCTTTAAAAATGAATAAATAAATAAATAAATAAATGTATAAAGAAAGAGCGTCGTGATTCACGAAGCAAGACACATGACACATCACTTATGTTTAAAATATTAGACACGTGTCAAATCATTTAACAATAGTGAAAATATATGCTGATGTGGCAAAAATAAAATTTCTGATTTTTTTTTTATTGTGTTAAATCATATTTTTTTTTTTATAAAAAAATTACTTTTTTTTTTTTAAGAGTTTAAAAGCACTTAAATCAAGCAATAATTTAACTTTTGAAAATAAATTATATAAATTTAATTTTTAAATAGTTTTGAATTGGATCATTTAAATGACTCAAAGATATTATTAATAATAGGAGAGATTCCTTAAATCAAATTCTCGTTCATAAAAGAATCGAAAAAAAGAAAAAACGTGATAAATATTAAGGAGGTCAACAAGCATTTTTGAGATCGTGAGGATCGAGGGGCTTGATCCCTCACTATAAATTTTATTGATCCCGTGGTGTGAGTCATAAGATTTGGTTTTAAAGATGCATATCTTCTTTTAGGTTTCCAATGCAAAAATGATATATATATATATATATATATGATGATTTTGTTGAAAAAGATCGAATCCACGGTATTTATTTAACTCAAAATTGAGGGTGTGCAACCAAAAATCGAGCTTGAAATTGAAATTGCATCATGAGGATTACAAAAAAAAAAAAAAAAAAAAAAAAAAAAAAANAAAAAAAAAAAAAAAAAAAAAAAAAAAAACAAAAAACAAAAAAAATAGGGTTCTTTCTTATATTTATAATTATTATTGAAATTTTTTTCATTTTTATTATATCTATAATTACATGGATTATACCAATTTGCACAAATACCCGACAATTCCAGCTCATTAATACATAGAGCCCAATAATAATAATAATTACACGCTTGTCACACAGATTCACAATGAAAGCATCTTTTAGACCGATCTAATTGTTCGTATTAATTTTCTTTTTCAAACAGAAGAACCCTCAAATATTAAGACTCTCCGACTATTATTTTGGTCCTCATACTAATAACACTTCCGGATTGATATCGTTTCGACCTTCGGTTAAGTATTCATGCCTCGTGCTTACACATAAATCAAACATAATAAATTTTGTAATATGAGAAATACGAGAGTTGAACTATAGTTGAGACGAATCTAATTTCATTGCTTATTTGATCTATTTTGAGTATATATTTGTATGAAATGAAAGATTTATTACAATCTAATAAAAAGAATAATAAATTTATTACATCTTGAAAATGTCAAAATCATATTCCTTGAACAAGGAAAAAGAAAGCTATTGCATATCAAACTATGATGAAACAGCTCATGGAGGGGATTGACCAATTTGCAGGCAATTTGAATCTTGAAATCTTTTTTTTTTCTTTTTTGATTTGTACTATATGTAATCACATACCTGTCGACGATGTTCGGTTTATCCGTTGTGCGCCTAGTTTTGGAGCAGCGGGTTTGTTTCCTCTTCCCCCACCAGCTGACAATGGCTTAGCTCGAGTCGTTGGTGCGGGAGCGGCGATGGCAGCCCAAGGATCGTCGTCGTCAATAGTTGTGCTTGCTTTTACTTTCAATGATTTTGAACCAGTTCTTGGAGCAGGGGCAGCTATGGAACCCCACAGATTGTCGTCTTCTTTAGCTGGCCTGGGTGTACTTCTTGAACCCGAACTTGAATCTGAATGAACTGAAATAAGTTATTATTATGAAGTCGAGCTATGATCTAGAAAGCAAGAATGAAAATGGCATTACTTGGTCGTTTTGTTTGTGACACAATTTGAGATACAGGTCGTTTTTGAGCAGCCTGAATGTTGGCAAGAGCTGGAGACGGTTTAGACTCCTCGAGCGGTTCCAACTCGTCCCACCCATCCTTCTCATTTTCATCTTCATCATGAATTCCATTTTCAACTTCGCCCCAACCATCAGTCGATGTAGGGGATTCAGTTGCGTGTTGTTCAGTTAAATCGAAACTCGAGCTTACCCTTATAGGTGAGGTAGTTGGAGCGTTTTCAACTGAAAGCAAATAAAATCAACAAAAAATTTATTACAATTGTAACAGTCGAAGCCCACCGCTAGCAGATATTGTCCTCTTTGGGCTTTCCCCTACAAGTTTCCCCACAAGGCTTTAAAACGCGTATTTCAAAGTTACACAGCGGAACCGGTACTCATCCAGATACTCATCCTTGCTATGTTTTCCACAGCTAGCAGATATTGTCCTTTTTGGGCTTTCTCTTTCGAGATTCCCCTCAAGGTTTTTAAAACGCATCTGCTAGGGAGAGGTTTCCTAGCCCTTATAAAAGGGTGTTTCGTTCTCCTCCCAACCAACGTGGGATATTACAACAATACACCAATAAGTCTATATTATCATTATAAAGCACCATTCTATATTATCATTATAAAAAATATAAGAAAAACACCATTCTAAATGTCTTCAAAATAGATGTACGCCCTTTCTCATAGAGTTCAAAGAAATTACAAATATGAGAGGCATATCCATCACCAGCCACCATGAAAAAAACACTAGCATGGCTGAGGAATATGAAAGACGTATGCATAAATTCAAAGAAAAGTTTCAAGATATATAATGTACCTAATGTGGAATCAGAGCTTGTAGCAGCCAAAGGTGCATTAGAGCTTACAGGAGCGCTAGAACCATGCTCAGAGGGTTTTCCTTTTAGAGTTAAGGAGCTCATCGCCCATCTGCATACATATACGAGATCAGGGTGGATAATAGATTGGTGGGGTCAGATTTTGAGCAGAGATGACATATTTCGCGGTGTATCTATGGCCAATAAATTTGAAATTGCAAAAATCTGTGGCAACGAGAACATCGATCTACTTCAATAGTGTTACTAATTACCACTTCAGTGGTGTAAGGACCCAAGTCCACCGCTAGCAGATATTGTCCTCTTTGGGCATTCCCTTTCGGGCTTTCCCTCAAGGTTTTTAAAACACGTCTGCTAGGGAGAGGTTTCCACGCCCTTATAAAGTGTTTTCTAATCACAATAGGGAGAGGTTTCCACACCCTTATAAAGGGTGTTGCGTTCTCCTCCCCAACCGATGTGGTTGCGTTCTCCTTCCCAACCGATGTGGGATCTCACAGGTGGCGTATTATCCTAATCACAATAGGACAGTCAATATCAGTAAAAAGTGTTTTCTATGCATAACCAAAGGTTTTCAATAAATGACATATTAGATACAAGAAACTTTGAATAGAAAATCCAACAATAGCATAAAAACAAACCATAAAAGTGACTTGACCGTATGCTTTACACACCACATCAGAAATCCAGAGACAAATGATTATAATTATTTTCAATTGTAATATTCAAACGAACTCACCCGAGCAAACTAGCATTTCCTGGTAGAGACGGGATGTTCAAACCTAATGCAGCTGTATCTCCCGACATTTCCTAGAATAAACCATAGGAGACATGTCAACAAAACACATTCCATTATTAGAGAGTTGACCAGTATTTGACTAACACNTTTTCCTTTTCCAGGAATAGGCAAGCTATGTGTCACTGTATTCTGCTTAAATAGAAAACTTTAATTCTTGCATCTAATAATTACAAAGACAGAAAATGTACAGGAATTTGTGAGTGTGTGTGTGTGTGTGAGAGAGAGAGAGAGAGAGAGAATATATTTTGGGTTATAAGAAAACAAAAAACACTAGCTCTCTCACTGGTAGCAGCTCAACTGGTTTTCCATACATAATTGAGCAAATATATGAAAGCAAATGGTATCAGACTATCTATGAAGTTATTAGTATCAAACTATCTATGCCCAGGAATGTAAAATCCTAAGTAACAAGAAACGATAAAATACTTAACAAAGCAAAGATTTGAGGTCATGAGCTAAATGTGTATTTAACACACCTCATTGTTTTGCTTTAATATCTGTAAGAATTGATCAACTGCTTGAAAGGACTTCAATCGAACATCACTATCAACCAGAGAAGTACGAAATGAAAGATATTAATGAATATAGAAATGATGTAAAATGATAGATATTATGATTATAAGTCAATAACAAAATGAGACGATTTATTCCAGATACAAAGGAAAAAGAGGAAATTAACAAAATCCCCAATTTTGAGAAACAAGTAGAAATGGTCCACATGTACTAGTCCAATAATAAAATTTATTAGAAGAGCCATCTGTCTCTCATGTTCTCCACTACATAAGGTGTCAGCTATGCCGTGCTATATAATGTATAACAAGTCAGAAGGGTGAAAATATTTTCCAAAGAAATATAAAATCATCACTGAACTAGGAATGAAGGAAGTTATTTCAAGTAGTTGATTAACTTTTTTTCAACTCCTTTATGTTTATAGTTGTGTTTGGACATTTTAGTTCTTTATATTCTTTCTTTTCTCAAAATGAAGGCTCAGCTTTCGATATAAAAAAAATGAAAGAAAAAGAAAATAATTTATATAACACAAGAACATTGTTTCTAAATATCGCTATGCAAGCTCCTGATTCACCTCAAGCAATAAGTATATGATCTAACCAAGTTTGTGGCTTCTTAATGCAAAACACCGAATTATTCAAGAGTGTTGATAAAATCAACACAAGGCATGTAAAAAAGCAGGATATTTCAAGTGCATGGCGAGATGTGCATTATTATTTTTTTATTTTTTTGGTGGGGGTGGGAAGATAAAAATGTATTGAAAATGTTGAACATCATAACACACCTGTCAGGATCTACAGTAAGCACAATAATATTAGGAAGAATCCTAGTTGCAATCTCTGCACTGTCATAATATCCACTTGTAGCACATAATGCCATGATGCCTGTCATGATAACGTCATTTATTGGGCAGTCAACACTAAATCTCTGAGAAATTAAAGTATAATATGTAAGGAAGTCCTTTAATCGAGACACTTGGATGGACCTAATATGGCAAACAGAAAAGAGAATAAAAGGGGCTACAAATTTTATACCTGCACCACGGGCTGGAGAAAATGTATCACGCAGTGCACGGACAGTGAAAGCGTTAATTAAAACTCTCTTCCTTGTCTGCATTTAGATTTTAACTCAATCAGATTTTATTTCAATAGAAAAAAAAAAAAAAAAAAAAAAAAAATCGTTCACCACTGGATTACAACATCTGCAAAATGATGATACGACTATGAAGAGTGGATCAGTTGTACATTTAAAAAACAACTGGCAGCATTAAATAAAGCCCAAACCAGAATATCCCAAACTTTATGACCATGAATCCCAGTTTCTTATGATTAGAAAAAGCGAATGAAATGAATCTCTTAAGTCTTCCTGGATACCCAAAGCAAAGATGCTATTCCAGTAAAAGACTAATATACGTTTAAGTGTTAAAAAAAAAAAGATACAACATGAGCATTGTTGAAATATAGAAAAATCAAAATCATATCAAGATGATCATCAAATAACAAAGAACAAGAGGAAAAGTGATCCGAAATAAAGGACAAAGAGAGCATGCATTTTAAATACCAAGAAACACTAGTACTATTACCAAACATAGCTGTAAGAAAGAAAAATATCACTAAAAATTAAGTACATCAAGATTGTTGACTGATGGTTTTGAGTGAATCAGCAAGCAGCTTTACAGAGATACCCACCCCTTCATTCAAGTAACTTGCAATGTTCCCAAGTAATATGGTCGTATTTGTTCGGATTGCTGCTTCTTCATCAACCTGTAGGACTCAGAAATGTTGTCAGTAAATAATTTATTATTTTTGTAAGAAACAATTTCATTGATGTATGAAATTTATAAAACAAAAGGAAAGGAAGACCCCAAAACCTATATTTACTCAGAAACGTTCTCAGTTAATAATACAAAAGAATAACAATACTGGAGTGGTAGGAAAGTCAAACCTCCAACTCGGTTTATGTGTGCTGAGAGGAATCTAAGCCTATTTAATGGATTTAGTTATCCAGGAAATAAAAGAAGCATATTTTGTGTGTCCAAGCTTGTAAAGGTAGGACCTATTTTTTATGTTACAAACAGAATAGTATTCTGTCCCGTGAGGACAAGGATAAAGATAGAAAAGCTGTATAGGATATTCAGTTAGTTAGTGGTGTTTTGGCCAAGAGATTTATTTATATTTTCCATTTTAATGTAAAGGGTTCTTTGGGACTGCTCGTCAAGAAAAATAGATAGTTGCACATACACCAACCAGAATAGCGGAAGAAAAAAACAATTCTAGCAACAAATGGCTCAAGCAGTACCTGTAACTTTGAAAGGTACTTCAATAATGACCCGGAAATAGTCCGTTGAGAAAGCTGCCATACCAATTCAGATAATCTCAAAACTCCATAAATAACAAGAAATAAGACAATTATTGATTGAAACCATCATGAAGACATTAAAAAAGAAAGATAAGCCAAAATATTAACGCACATCCAACGATTCAAGATGACAGAAAAACAATAAGTGTCCTCAAGAAATACCCTGGCCTCAAATTTTCTGGATTCGGTGGCATATATTCTTCCCTACTTTTAGTAATTCAACTAGAATTCAGATAAGAACACAGGCGTCTTTCTTTAAGAAAACTTAGGAGCCATTTGGTATCTAATTATTAAGTTTTATGTTTTTGAAGAAAGCAGTACGTTTTCACTGTTTTGGCATTGGGCGGAGCAACTGACCTCCGTTAACTCATAACCTTCAACACACCTTACAACACCTCATGGGCATTCCAAGTGCATGCTATGGTAAACTCAGACCACTTTGTATAGGTGTAATTACATTTTAGATGGATGAAATGATGTGGGTGGACATGTTAGTTATTTTGCAATTAGAAGGTTGTAACCTAGCCATTAAAGGAACAATGGTTAGTAGGCCGTAACATTAGTTAGTTAAAAGCAAGCCATTAGAGGGTAAAATAGTTGGTTTCCGTAAGCTAGGTAGGTAATATAGATACTAGTTTCTATTAGTAAATGGTTCACAACTTGATTAAATAAAGATCCTCTCATCTGATCTAAACCGTAAGGGGAGAAGACGTGTCAGTTGGGAATTTGCCCATGAATTCCAGCATCAAATCTGATGTGAAGGTCGCAGTTGACAAACAGGTCAATATGCACCACCACATGGGCAAATGAGGACAACAGAAAATGAAAAACGACAAGCACAAAGCCATAGATTTTTTTTTTTTTTTTTTTTTTAAATCTTCAAACAAAAATCCATCATGTCCATTCTCGATAGTGTCTTCTAAGATGTTCCACAAAACCACCACATAAATCACCCATTTGCTTGAAGATCTCCAAGGACAATTTGTCGAATGGGAGGTTTTGCACCCTATCCATCCCCATATGATGGAATCTGGTCTCTATGGAAGGCCTCTGTGCTCCAAGGTTCAAATTTCACCTAATATGAACCCACCTTGTACTGGCCCTTAATATTGCACAAAATACATCCTTGTTACTTGTTTTCACATCTAGGAGAAATTTATTTGGTTGGAGTGGGCTAAGGGAGCCAAGATCAGTGGCCACGTGTTGCAAAGCTCTAACAATCTCATACGAGTCATCATGTAGGTGCTGCTGATAAAGAATGATTGCCCTTTCCAGATAAAATTTAGCAAAAATCAGACAAAGGAGTATTCTTTGATGGGAGTTCGGTCGCCAAAATTTATGGTGGGGTAGAGGTCTGAGGAATCTTCAAACAATGATTAGCCTTTAACGCCACCTTGTACAAACCTTTGGCATTAATGGGGGATGGTGGTGGTGGAGGGTTTTAAAAAAAGGTTTAAAACATCTTCCAACCAGATTTGACTTCGTCAATTGGTGGGATAATCTTATTTAAGTCTCAATTCACACCAGTTTGGCTATCTCAACACAATGCCCTTTACGATTGGGTACTTTTTCAACCGAAAGCACATATTCATCAATTTGGCTCTCTGCGGAGTACTTTAGGTTAAGGGGAAGTCGATGAGAGATATGAAACAAGAGATCAGCCAAGAGTGAGAGTCAAATTTTAGGGTAAGGGTGAAGGAACAGTCTCTCAATGATTCAATGATGTGAAGTCCTTGATTTCCATAGATGGAAAAAGCCTTACAATTGATTGAGAAGAACAAAGAGGAAGTGGGGTGTCATTGGTCTATGCTACCTGAAGATGGTCGAGCTCCACTGAGTCACATGGTTAGGTAACATGAGGTGGGGGAATTGGTGTAGGGTGAGAGAGACTTACGAAGAGGAAAGGCATGGTTGTTTGGCAGCAACTTTTATGGGCTATACTAGAAACTGAGAAGGTGGAGGTTTGGTCCCTTCTAAGGTTTAAAACCTCTCTTTAGGCCTCAGCGTACAAAGATTTTAGTAATTACCTTTTAGTTCTTACTTTGCTCAATTGAAGCCTCTTTTAATGTTAGTTTCACTCGTTCTCTTGTTTGTTCTTGTATTCTTTCATTGTTTCTTCATACAAGTGTGATTCCTAAAAAGAACGAGAAGCCTTGTTCCTAGTATAAAGACATCAGGTCCATGTGGCCATAGGTTGTTTCTTTTGTTTGATTGCTCATTTCTGAAGTCTCAAGTTCCTTACCGAAAGAAAAAAGAAATTATTATCATTTTAAAATATTATTGAGAAACATTAAGAACAGTAAAAAATGACATGCATACCTTGGGAGCCAAAACAAGCATGGATTTAAGAGTTAATTCACGAAGAAAAGCAGATGTGTCGTTGAACCCATTGGCAACATGAGGATAGACCTAAGTAAAACAAGGTGAGATTGTAAAAATGAAATATGCCATGCCATTAACATAACCAGCCAAACTCAGAAATATAAAATACAATATTTCCCTCCCTGCATCACATAAGCATCTAATCAACCCCCATTGAAGCATTCATAGTGTGAGAGCAGGTGCCCACCATCGTGTGTTATTCTATACATGTACGCATAGAGATACAAAGTAACGTGAAAATACGAAAGATATAAAAGAAGCAGATTTAATTTCATCCATGTCCGAAGGACTTGAAAAAGACTGATCTCTAATTGATTAAAATAAAAAGTAAAAAGTTCTTACGAAGCTCTTAGTAACAACTAACAATAGGTTGATAGGAAATTTCAACAACAATCGCATCCAAAATGTATAGGAAAACTATTCACCTTATAGTAAAAAACTCTTCTGCCTTCTGCTCATTCCTAGCAAATTTTCAGAAAAAGAGAGAGAAAGGATTGCATCCCTATACAGAATCTTAGTTTTGTTTTTGAAATCAAGCTCAAATGTAAATTAATATATTTTCAATTGGTAGTGGAAAAATCATCTAATACTCATCCAACATCATTTTCTCCTCAACAACATAAACTAGTTTCCTTATCTGTAGATGCAATAATTATCACTGATGTCATACCTGTTCATCAACCATTTGGGAAGACAATGATTCTCCAAATTGATCAATATGTTGTAAGAGTCCAGTTCTGATAGCTCGGTCATTGGAAGCAAATAATTTCACAATCGTAGGTAGAACCTGAACATCATAGAGGCCAAACCCGAGTCAACAAAAAAGTAAGGGACCAGAATCAAACTCATGACAGATAAAAGTAAAAGATCAACAAACAAAAACTTAAACGAAATAATAATTCAACTTTGGTTTAACCTTAGCATTGAACTCTTCAGTTGAAAGCCAAGAACCCATTTTTAACAGTGCGGTCAAGGCAGGGGCAGTAGCTGAACCAAATTCAAGGGCAGAAGCTAATAACGGAAGCAACTGTAAAATAACAAAAGAATGAGATACTTACGATGCACATCAAGAAAACAAATACTGTAGTTTGGAAGTCACCTTTTTCAGTACTATTTGACGAGGAAGTTGTTCAGCTAGAATTGGGAGCTTGCGGAAGAAGGTATCCTTCTCAACACTATCCTTTAGGCTAAGAATTTCCATGAAGTGTATAGTGTCGACCAACTTATTTTGAAAATATTCTATCATTCATAGATAGCAAATTAATCAATAAACGCAAGAGCAGAAAGTTAAAATGAAAGAAAAAAAAAATAGAAGATAGACTAATAAGAAATGTAAAAAGAAAAATGACTGAAAAGAAAATAACTTTCAAATGATGAGACACGAGTGCAATAAAATATACATGATATATAATTTTAAACCTAAATACAAAAAATAAACTGAAAAGTACAAGGAGAAGTGTGGGAGAGGCATGCATGATGATCTACTGATCAATTCTTTGTTATTTTGATTACCTGAACAACTTTGTAGTTGGAACTGGATGGCCATTTTAATAATTCATTTTGGCAGTTTTATAAGGAAAGGATGTTATTACTATATGTTCTTCTCGTAAGTTTCTAATAATGGAGAAATTCTTGTTTCTCTTTAATAAAAGGAGACAGAATCAGCCCCAAAGTTGGAGAGCTCTTCACAAGTTCTTAAGACTTTATTCTACTTTTACCATCCACTTATATTGGAAGGTTTGTGTTTAACCTTTCCCTGTGAATAAGGGGCCCATATTCTTGAGTACTTTCTCAGTTGTTGGCCCGAATTTTGGACCCTTTTTGGATGTTATATCTCTGTCTCATCCAGAAAAAACCATGACATATCATTTTAGATAACTATTAGGGATTTATTTGTACTTCTCTTTCAATAGTTCTCTCTTTTTCTTTTCTTTTTTCTTCTTTAAACAAATCATAAGTTCAGTTTATACACTAAGTGGTACAGTCTAGTGACATCTAAAAATAGCTACTAAAAAGACCTCAGATAAAAGTGTTCAGAAAGCATAGAGTATTTAACAGATGGAAAAGTAAATATGAAGTTTGAGAATAAGATATTTGGAAAGAAGATAATAATTGTATTAGATGTTGGAATGAGAAATATAAAAAGAAATTTTTATTTTTTATTTATTTATCATAAAAATCTAGTCTTTTTTAGAAATTAATTAATTGTATAAAATTAAATTAAATTTAACAACATTTTGCTTAATAAATTGCTTCAAAATAAATTTTAAAACACCTGATTAAATATTAAGAAATAAATTAAGTACTTGAGTTTTTTTAATACCAATTATGATTTAGGATGCTAATGTCCAATGCTACCATGGATTTTTTCAACCCCCTCCTTTTTTGATGCGTCACAAGCTTCCTAAAGAAAATTATTGAATAAATTTAAAGCATTTTTCATTTTTAAAAATAGAAAATGATATTTCTAACCTTTCTACAGCTCACATTCCCATAGGCCTTTAATATCCAAGTATTTACAAAACGATTTTAATTAGGCCATAATGATGCAAAGTGCATTCTGGTAATTCAAATATATAATTACATGTTAATAAGAAAGCTCACCACTGTTTTCTATAAGCTTGGATGTATTCAACCTGCGAGAAGGCATAGAGCTCAATAGCCGTTGATAATCTGGAAGTAAAGACTGGCAGACACATCCACGAATGAAATCAAATCACTCAAGATTCAGAAGCAATCAAGTAAGAGCAAATTAAAAAGTAAAATGAATTTGTATGCCACAAATCCCTCAATATTCAAAAGCAATCAAGTGAGATTGCAAGTTAAAAAGCAACATGAATTTGTATACCAAATAGAGCAGAGGACACAAAGACACATACTAGCAAAAACTGACTTGCTTTTGAAAGATCCCAATTAATGTTCCCGAGGAAGTAACATAAACATTCTAGAATCATAGGTGGTTATGTTTGATCATGAAAACCAAAACAATGCATAAGGAATTTTGTAATTACTGGTTGCATTTGATCTTGCTTCATTCGAGCCCTCGTCTTTACCTTGGCTCCTTTTGAGGGATGGGTTTATTTTTGTATGCCCCTTGCATTTTTTTCCATTTACTTTTCAACGAAACCTCAATTTTTATTAAAAAGACAATGTCGAAGTACAAGGGATTCAGTTATAGGTGTTAGAAGCAACCTTTCAACTCCCTAGATCATTCCATTACACATCTATTGAGGAAAGAGACTTCTTCATCAGCGTTTCCTCCTAAACAACATTGTTTTTCACCTTGCCAAAGTATTTTGGTGCACAGACATAGAATCGAAAGAGAGAAAACATGAGAACAAATTGTTTAAAGCTAAAGTATAGCATACAGTTGATTGTGAGGAATGAAAATCTTTGAGAAAAAAGAATAAGAGAAAAATCAACATCCCATGAGCATTTTTCAAATAAGAATAGAAACCTTGGGAATGGAAGCAGTATTTCGCAGCTCCTCTGTTTTGCCCAACTTTAAACCAGAAAAAAGTTCATAGATGAGACAACCTATCAACAAAAATAAAGTAACATTACTGCAAGTGAAAGTAAACGTATGATAACAATGTGAGAAGATATGTATGTATGATAATAGTGTCAAAATATCTTCTACATTTATCAGAACCACTACATTAGCCAATATTGTTTCCAATACCATTTCCCCTTTGCACAAGTTCATATAGATTTTTCCTGATACCAAAGGATTTAAATTTATAACTTCTATTGGTTACAACACCAGGAGTGCAAACTGATTGAGAAGCATCCATTATATTAGAATAGGAATCCAGGGAGCCGTCAGATTGCAAAATATTGAAACAAGAACGTGGTTAGCATGTAGGTATTATGCCATTGCCAGTACAAAAATTCAGTATTCTGAAGGAAATAAAAAACATATTCACAATATATTTTATTTGTTGACGTTCTGTTGCAGAGGATTGTGCTCATACTCAAGATGTCAATAATGAGAATCGAACACGCTCCCAAGCAGGAGATTTTTGTTCATACTCCTAATCAAAGTTTGCTAATTTGTTTGCAAATGTTAAATTTTCAAGCATCAAGGACTCTTCCCTTTAAATTGCATATATTGTCAATAACTAACAAAGCAAGAATTCCTACAAGGTTACTAAAGCACAACAGGATACTATAATTCCTTCATTGAAAAAAACCAATAAATAAGCAACCCAAACAGTAGGAATAACCAATACTTACCCAAGCCCCAAGAATCAACGGCCCATGGGGGGGATTTTCTAATAACAGACAAGTCAGACTTCACCAGTTCCATCGGTTTATATTGGGATCCAATGAGCCAGGCATATTGCTGAAGAAAATACCCAAGTTACCAACACAGAAATCCAAGATTGAATGCAATAAGAGGACCTAAAAGAAAGCAAAGGATGACTATCTTTATCTGTTGCAAGTGCCACAATGAAAGATTTCCTAGCTTTAAATTGTTAGGACTGGTACGCCTAGAGTTAAATTCCTCACTTTTAGTTGGTCTAGTAGAGAGAGAGCCCTTTGATATTTAATCTTTGTTTCACTTCCAAATATTCTAGGCGGAATTTTTTCTGTAATCTGCTTTTACATCAACAGTACGGGGAACATCTTACCCTCTTAACATATTATTATAATTGTTGTACCTTCTGTACAAACAATAGCTTTTTGGTTACGAATTAAAGAGAAAATCTAAAATAAACCCCTTGTACATTCCTACGTAATCGAAAGCCAAAAGGCAGAACAAAGACACAAGATGTCAATAATGGCCATCGATTCATGCCACATCTATTTTGATGGAGAAAGCATCCATTACCGATTGACTAGGGTACAGTGTCAATTAAACAGACTTCAGTTTTGAGACTGAGACCTCAGTAGCATTCAATTTGACAGTCCACCATTTATATTATAAAATATCATCTACTAAAAGTCAATGTTCAGTTCTTTAAAACATCTCACAACTAAGGAGGCTTTCAGTATTAATTTTCACCTTTTGCTTCTTAATTCCAGCTCATAAACATAACATGGGGAACACAATAGAAAAGATAAGGAAACATCCACGCACAAAACTCCAAACTTCAAGAGATACTATTACCAGCATTTGCCCACTGGAAGATTCATTGTTCCCGTCAAACTCAGAAAGCACGTCAAAAGCATGGAGCTTCCAATCCAAGGTTGGAGTTACAACTACACTGGCTAAGCAAACATTACCATGAACCTGTTGGAGATTTAGCTAGTTAAAAAGTTGAAACTTGAAAGGGAGCAGGGGAGGCAGACTGGGGCAGGGCCAATTCAAATGTGAGAATGAAGAGATGGTTTGACCAAATAGAATATTAGCATAATTAATATCCAGATGCAAAATATCAAAATACTTACAAGTTTACAGTCATTGTTTAAGAAGCTCACAGCTTTAGCTATCTGATGCAGACCCCAAGCATAATACTCATCCCTGCCAGTAACGGATGTATTCCGGAGGAAGAATGAGTTTGTCAGGAATGTTTTTGTTTTTGTTTTGTTTAGAAAAGAACAAATTTTAATTGATTGAATAAAAAAAATACACTGAGTCAACAAAAAAAAAAACTCAATCCAGAATCGAGAAAATAGGCGAAAGCTGAAATCATTCATGGTTGCCGATATCGAGACACTATATCTTGATGACATTCATAAACCTTATGCAGCTGGTCTAATGATGGTTAGTCCTCATGATAAGATAAATAACAGTATGATTTCTCACTACTTCAGTGAAGNTTATTAGGTCTCTTCTTCCAAGATTCAAATTGTATAGGCAATGGTGGCTTAGTTGCATAACAATTACTAGAAAAATATACAACCCAAAACTTGGAACTAACAAAACAACCAACCAAAGAACAGCTGGAGAATTCCATCCCTACCAGACCTTATACGAACTGCAATGAAGCCAAATATGGATAATCTTCAATGTGGAACTTGAAAAATACCATAGTCCAAAGTACTAATCAAACCATTTCTCGATAAAACTGCTGTGATGAGAGCCCATGGAAGAAGAAAACTAACAGACGGCTTCAAACCCATCATTAATATACTTGAAGACTATTTTGCAGCAACATCAAACACAAAAACTGAAAAAGATAGACTATCTCCTAAGAAGTATGGATATGAACACAGAACAGACATGACATGTTCCTAAAAGCATTTGAACGGACTTTGAGAGACAAATTTATTAAAAAACAAATGTACACTTTTGGTCCTTAAGGTCTGACTTCGATTGCATTTGGGTCTATAAGGTTTCAAACTCAACATTTTGTTATACGAAACAATTTCATTGATGTATTAAGTATACACAAAAAAATAATAATAATAATAAATAAAAGAATAAAAGAAAGACCCCAATTTAAAGGAGTTACAATAAACTTCTCCAATTGGAAAAAAGAAAGAAAAGTTATAGGAATGAAAGAGAGAATTCAATATACAACAAGATAGAGCAGGGTAAAGAACATTATCAAAGAAGTTCACATAGGCCCTTTCCTCGTTTCCAAACTCGACATATTTACCACTGGGGTTTGGGATGATCTCCATTCTAGTCTCATCGTCAACATTTTTGGTCATTGCCGTAAACTTTTAGTTATGTAGGGTTGACTGGGCATTTATTACTCCTTTACGTGGTGACATCGCCACCTCTAATGCATACTCCAAGGTAAGCATGAGCAATGCGAGAACCTTCATTTTTGGATTTCAACAAGGACGATGGTGCTTTCAAAGATTCTTATTCTAAAGCCTTTGACATATTATTTTAGGACTGGGACAAAAAGTCTCTTCCACCCTCCAAATCGCATCATTTCTTAAAGAATATGGTCTTTGTTTTGTCTTCGCTGAGGTTTTGATGTTTTGGTTCGTCTTTCATGTTTTTCAGCCCTGATTGGTTGGTTGCCTGATTAATCTTTTCAGCATTGGTTAAAGTTTATGATCTCTTGGCTCTCAATTGATTGCAGTCTGCAAAGGTTCCCATGTGTTTTGCTGACAATTTCGCTCTTGTTATGTTTCAAGGCTTTTTACTTTTCTTGTGTTTTTCAAGTTTTCAGGGTTGGTTCGAGCCTCCAAGATTCTTGCTACCTTGTTTGAGCCACCTAGTATTTTTGAAATTGACACATTGTGTCATGTCGTATCCATATTCATGCTTCTTAGGCTGTGAGGATATATTTATATATATAATGTTTAGCTGGCTTAAAAATAATACACAAATTGTCCAATCAGCCCAACATAACCAAAATTTACAACAGTGAGCAAAAATGCTAACGGGAAAAACTAAAATTGAGATTATCACAAGCTTCAAGGGGAAGAATATTGAATTTGAAGCCACAATCGCTCAAATGTAACCTAAGTCAAAACTCAAGAACTAAAAGTGTATCTTTCCTTTATTAAAATTTTAAAAATATATTGTTCAATACATTGAATAATTTTTATGTTATCATGATTGATATTAAATAAGTTCACATTTTAAATTCAGAACAATGTCAATGACTAAAATATACCACACTTGCATTTACAAAAAGTGAAAGCCAATACCATATTCCAAATATGAAATCTTGTAGCATAAGAGTTTTGAATCTAGATAGCAGCAGTATCAAGATGAAAAGTTTGCTACTGGTAAAAATCTATATTATGGCTATCAAGCTCAAAATTTTACATTATTAAAATAGTAGTGGAGATTTCCTTGAAGGAAGACAGTTTGTGCCATAAGTGATTTCCAGCAAATATAATAAGATTTTCAATCCTCCAATAGAAATTTTCAGAGGGCTCCTTGAGCAAGAGTTGGGCAATCTTATTTTGATGATAAATAGACAAATATGTTCCACAAACGATGCATTTCATAACATGAAAAATACCTTGTCGTTGTCACATTTTGAACTTCTTAAAGATCAATAACTAGCATTCATTTCCAAGGCATAAAACTACTAAAGGCAGATCATTTTAGAAGCTCAAAACAAAAATTTTTACCCCTTCTGAAAAATGAATGACAAAACAGAACAAAAAAACATGTTAACCGAATGTAAAAACCAAAATTGGATATTGCTGGTTGGATTGCTTATACCTTTGGGTACCTTCTAGACCCAACTCCTTGATCTTTTCAGACAATGGCATAACAGGTTCTGTAACAATATAAATTGTAATCTTGGAAGCAGAACCATCAATAGTTTCAGCCTCAGTACTGTGAAGAAAGGATAAAATATTTGGATGCCTAACCTGAATAAAATTGCAGATTTTGACTATTAATGTCGATATCATTCTGTCGACGTTTCTTTAAAAAGTCACATGTTAGATTCTATGGATGAACCAAGAGAAATTATCAATCCCTAGTATAAATGAAGAGGAAAATGAAGTAAAACTAGGAACATAACACGTAAGTTGAAGCAGACAGAGGGAAGTAGATTGCTTGTTATTGAAAATTACTTTTTCGCCCATACAACTGAGACTCAACCACACACATGACATTTTTGGTATAACATTACATTATTAATGAGCAAAGTTGCAACAATATCACCAACTGTTTAAAAAGAAGGATCAAAATCCACAAAAATAGAGTTTATATAGCACAAAAGCCATCCAAATTATAAATAGACACAAAATAATCTCATTTGTGTTAATTGGGCTCCTCTTGAGGGTGGATCTTTTTGTAGCCCCCTTGTATTATTTCATTTGATCTCAATGAAAGCTTGGTTTTTTAGTAAAAGAAAAAAGAAAAAAAGGAAAAAAAAACTCATTTGTATGCACTAGATCCATAACAATAGGCATTGCAGCTTACAGTTCGTAGCCGCTTCACACCGTTGCGACCTGCAGCCAAATGTCCATCTTGTGCATCACTACCTGATAGAGAAAATATAGATACTGGAGACCCATCATCCTGAAAGTGAAACCAATCTTACATCAACTTCACTTTAAATGTAAATTTCATAAGATTATAAAGATGACATAAAATATACATATAAGCTGCAAACCGCTTGACAAGGAAAATGTCCAAAATACACCTCAAATAGGAGTTTTAAATTGAACAAAAATGCAATTGGTTAGACCAACAAAATTCGAAAATAGATTCAAATATCATCTCTACAGATGTCATCTAAACCAGCTAGCAAACGATCTCTAATATGCATAGGATGAATAACCCTTGGATAGGAGAATATGAGAATACAGCAAGCCTCTTTTTGGACAAAAAAAATCATATAAAAAGAATCATTACAAGAAAAAATGATGAAAAATCCTCTAACTAAAAAAAATCTCCATTCAGCATAAATGGAAGCAAATGTAAGTACAAATCTAAAATTTTAACCCTCTTTGACCACCACAAAGTGAAAAATAGCACTTTATCCCAAAGACTCAAAGATCTTCCCATCCTGATGTCTGTCTTTAGAAAAAAGAATGAGTTTGTTCCCTTCAACCTTTTTATTATGAATCCTCCACAGGATTTCTCATTGAAACTCCGCAAAAAAATCCCAGCTCCAGATCCTAACAAAAGCAAGTATACAGTTCCAGGCTGCTATTGGCTCACATCAGACTAAACAGCAAACATGATTGGAGATTGCCATGCACAAGGAAGACATGGCAGGATTTTAGGGAAACCAAGAATAAATAATTTTCTATCAACTTCAAAAGCTGTTCTGACATCACCCTTTCCTTATTGCTCCAAATGTTTTACCAACCAGGCTGCAATATCTAAAGAAAAAGCAATGTAAGAATCTGGGATGTTTTCATTTTTACATCGCCAATTGTGTGGAAGGATTCATATATCTTGATTCTTTCATTGCAGACACACTCCTCTTTGGCTGATTGTCATTAGCTTCTCCTTCTTAATTTCACGAATCTAAAAAAATTGTTACTCTATGAAGAAAAAGAATAGCAGATGACCAGTTAAAATAAAACACTTATATCCTAAAACCACTACTTTTGAAAGCCTCCGCGTTGTTACAAAAATATGAGAACCTCATATAACCATTTCCATAAGAATTCATTATCCCACCTCCTTCCTAGAACTCAAAGATACAGTTCTACTACAACCAATAGAACAAATCCTATTCAAATAAAGTCGTACCCATAACCCACGCTGGGATCTGGTAAGTCACTATTTTACTAAGACTGTCTTATTTAAATTTTTCTTATATAGGAACTATATAAAGGGCATTTCATAATTAACTAACGTGTTTAAGATTCCAAAGAAAAGGGAAGAACAAGAAGAGTTTGGCAACATCATGCAAGGCAAGTTAATGTACAGCCAGATTTACATTTCATTTCCTTTTAAGCGTATGAACCTCAGCTAGCATGGTTTCATTTCAACGTAGAAGAATTTTGATAGTTCATTTCGCTACCTCGTAACGCACAAGCTGGAAAGGTTGAGCAATGAAAACCAAAACACAAGAAAACTCAAATTTGTCAAATGTAAACCAATGCAAATTCATCCCATAAATAGGCTACCACACACCAGCGACCTGAACAGTTAGAAGCCAACTATGAAAAGGATGGACAATTCCCCAATACAAGAACAAGCCTCGTCAATTCCAAAATTCAGTACGAATCATTTAGCATTGAACAAACAACAATTCAGCAATCCGGAATGCCAAAGTTAAATCATGTTCATGTCCAAGCGACCACTTAAAAAACATACCTTGGAGGTGCCGCGAAAATGAGTCCAGGAGCCCCAAGCTGATGGGTACGGATCGCCAATGTTGTAGGGCAGATCTTTGAGTCCAGACCCAGATCCACCCACCACTCCCTTTAAGAACTTAAACATCTTCGATTCTCTTCTTTCACCTCCTCCTCCTCCTTCAACAAATCGAAAGAAGAGGGAACCTTGCCTGATTAAAAATTATACAGCTCCCTAAATGGGTAAATTTCAATAGCAATTATGGGGTCGAAATGCATTCACTGGTCCAATAGCGCCACGTGATTTCCAACTCCCGCTTCGTCACTCTCCTCGAATCACACTCAACGTTCCTCCAATCAGACACGAATTTCATTAAACCCTGATCGAATCTGGACCTCCCTATTTCCTCCTGCGACAGAATCACACCCAACTATAATCTCACCAAATACAAAAGAAAAAAAAAAGGGAAGAAAGAAAGAGAACGAGAGAAGAACAGCTCCATCACAGATACTTCTCCCATTTCCAATCGTCTTTCAACTCATAATTAAAAAAATGGCATAGAAACGAACAAAACAAAATTATGATTAAATTCACTAACCAAACGCGATTGGCACCACTTCCGCCCGTCTCCGTGGCGCTCCCCTCCCTGTGCTGAATTTTCAGGAACTGCCAAAAGAGTTTCTCCCTCAGAGCTTCGAAAGTGCTGAATTTCGAAACGAATCGAGAGGGAAAGAATTAGAGATGCAGAGGAAGAAGAACTTGAAACGAGCGAATCGATCTGAAGTCCGACGTCGGATCGGGCATGGAAGATGAAGATTGGAGGAGCGGTAAGATTGGCCAAACTGGACGTTAGGAGAATGTTTTTTAATACCCGCTATTTATTCCCACTAAAATTATTAAGCATTTTATTTTTTTTTATTTTTTTATTTTTATTTTATTTTCATCTAAACATTTAAATTTTTAATCCATTTTTTAACCTATGATTCTACAATACCTTATCGAATGTGTTTTTTTATTTCATGTTAGCTCGTCCAAGAGCATCCTGGTCTGTTGTAGACGTTCTCGATTGAAGAGATTCAAACTCTCAACGACACAGGTCATTTAAATAAAATAAATACTTTATTATCAGTTATAAATATTTGTATGCAATGTCTATTTACTTCATTTTCGAAGTTTTTCGAGTATATTTTGCTATTGATATGTTTTGTTTCTTTTGTTCCATAAACATTAATGTTAGACGTAAAAAGAACGTTGAGATGATTATTAAAACATTTTCTAACGTTTGTTAAAAAAAATTAAAATAACCTAAATTTTCACACTTTCACAAACTCATTGCCAGTTCTCGTTATTCTTTCATCTTCTTCATCATTGAACGTTCATTGACCTTCGTTGCCCATCCTTGTTCTTGCTCCTCTATCTTTATCGTTGTCTCGCAGATTGTGACATATAGCATAAACAAAATTGAAAGTTTAGGAACTCATTAGAAAATTTTGAAACTTCATAGACCATATAGACACAAACTTCAAAGATCACTATAACGGCCCAGACTATCGCTAGCAGATATTATCCTCTTTGGGCTTTCCCTTCCGAACTTCCCCTCACGGCTTTAAAACGCGTCTACTAGGGAAGGTTTTCACACTCTTATAAAGGGTGTTTTGTTCTCCTCCCCAACCAATGTGGGACATCACAATCCACCCCCCTTCAGGGCCAGCGTTCTCGTTAGCACTCGTTCCTTTCTCTAATCGACGTGGGACTCTACCAAATCCACCCTCTTTGGGGCCAGCGTCCTTATTGGCACACCGCCTCGTGCTTACCCCCTTCGAGGAACAGCGAGAAAGCTGGCACATCATTCGGTGTCTGGCTTTTCGGGCTTCCCCTCAAAGCTTTAAAACGTGTTTGTCAGAGGAAGGTTTCCACACCCTTATAAAGGGTGTTTTGTTCTCCTCCTCAACCAACGTGGGACATCACAATCCCGATTATGATATAACCAATTTAATTCAAACCTGTAAAGCGTCCTCGTTGTGGTAAGTTTGTGCTTGCTATGCAGTCTTCATGGTGATTAAGAACACCATATCTATTTCCAAGAACGCCCAAGTAATTACATAAACTCATCATGCAGCAGCAGGTTTGTGAATGGTTGCAGAACTGGAAGTACATTGTTCACTTTTCACCAGTAGTCATTGCAAGAACATTGGCCACCCTTGAAATGGTGGAACCGAACCCGATCTCGAACGATTATTTCTCTGTCGAACGCCACCGAGACAGCCTTCATGAACGAATGACAATCTCTGCAAACTCTAAGGTTTTTAACGATACGTATCGGTGTCCCATCTGCAGTTCTTGCCAATCCAAATGCAATGGCAAGTTTCTCACTATGATATGTAGAGGAAGTCTTCAAAGTCTCTGCATCTCTTACATATCCAAACAAGGAAGCTTGATGAAGAACTTCCCTCAACTTTTCATAAACTTCAATGGAATCACGATGGGACTTGTCATCAACCACAAATTTATGAACTTGTTCCCCAATTTCAATCCAACTCCAACCTGGGCTAGTCTTTATCCCTTGGCTCTTGATCGTTTTTCTCATACTCGCAACACCAGCTGTATCGTTCACTCCGGCATAGATCGTAGCCAGCAATATACAATCCCCTGCATTTGTAGCTCCAAGCTCAGAGAGATTGTTCATGGCAATTTCTCCTACACCCACATTTTTATGGATTTTGCAAGAGCCAAGTAAGATTCGCCACAAAACCGGATCATTCGGTGATGAATTCTGTATAGTTTCAAGTGCCTTTTCGAGCTTCCCAGCTCGACCGTATAAATCCACGAGGCATCCGTAGTGTTTAACCTCAGGTCTTAGCCTAAACTTGGAGCTCATCAAATTGAAATATTTAACACCTTCTTGAACTAAGCCTTGATGACTACATCCACAAAGTAAACCCAAAAACGTGATGGAGTTCGGTTGCATTCTTGCTTCTAACATCCGTTCGAAGCAAAATATAGCTTCAGTCCCTCGACCGTGTACTCCGTACCCAACAATCATTGAGTTCCAAGTGAATATGTCCTTCCTATGCATTCTATCAAAGATAAAAATGGCTTGATCTAAACTACCACATTTAGCATACATATCTATCAACGCATTTCCAACATAAAGACTCTCTACAAGACCCTTTTCACGAGCAAATCTATGCATCTGAACCCCAATATTCAAGGCTCCAAGATGAGCACATGAAGAAATCAACCCAACAAGGGTAAACCCATCTACATCCACATTTTCACTTCTCATCTGATTGTACACTTGCAATGCCTCCCCGTGCAAACCCTGTTGGGAAAAGCACGAAATCATAGCATTCCAAGCAACCAAGTCTCTCACAGGCATTTCGTCGAACACCTGTTGGGCAATACAAACGGACCCCATTGCAGCATAGCATTTGACAAGATTGGTACAAATAATAACATCCCCATCATAACCACAGCGGATTATAGTGCCATGAATTTCTTTACACTTACGCTCAGCCTTGAGTCTTTCACATGCTTTGAGCACAAATGAGAAAGTGAATGTATCAGGGGAAGAGAAAGAGGCACAAACCATTTGATTGTAATAAACAACGGCGTCAATGGGAGATGAACTCTGCGCAAAGCCTCTGATGATGGAGTTCCAGGCTTCGGTTTGTAGGCACTCCATTTGATGGAAGAGAAGCTGGGCATAAGCAAGGGAACCTGAAACGGAGATGGCACAGAAGTTCAAAAGCTTGTTGTTAATGGCGACGTGATGGCGGAGGCCGCTAACAAGAACATGGGCGTGGATCTTTCGAAGCTTGTTGAGGCTGTTGCAGCCTTGCAAGAGAGTGATAATGGCTTTCTCCTTTGACATTTCCAAGTTTTCTTCTCATGAACGAATGATTACATTGATTCAAGCATACAATTCGGTGTATGATGAACACCCATGAATTTTCAACCTCAAATGAAATATGACTATATTTCGAACTCTGATGATTAACATTTTGTTTAGGTCAGCGCGAACCCACCTCACTATTTCCGTATTTGTTTGATTCAACGTCGACACAACAGGTGAACGTCGAGATCGATTGCAATTTTTCAATGGTATAGGTAGTAACTTTCATTTCTTCAGGTCATTCTTAGTCATCCGAGCTTCAAAATTGCTTTTACTTGGATGTGGTCTCAGTTCATTCATGTATCCTTGCTTTACTCGGGTATCACATGGCCACCAACTTTCACTTTGGTTTGTTCACATCTTGTTGTGAGAGGTATCGCTATGATATGTAACGACTCATGCCCAAGATCTGGATCAAGATTCGAAATCTTAATTCAACACCCGATGGCCTCGACATTTCCTCGTGACATGATCACATTACCTACTCTTTGCTTATTAAGAGTGAAGACTTATCCCCACAGACCAACATGGTTTGCCCTCACTCACGTGCATTCTAGAAAAATTCTTAGGAGGTTACCGAACATAAAATTGCTTCAAGTAAAGCTCGTTTAATTATGGAATTCTTATGATTGAGCCACTGAAAAGAAAGATGCACATTGTTAGTATATGCAGTAACTTTCTTTTACTTTTAAGTCTTTCTCAGTCATCATATCCTCAAGATCACTCTCATTCAAACGTGGTATTGGTTCATTCATGTATCTCTCATTTGCTCGAGTGTTGTAGATACTCATGCAATCCAATGATCTTCCCTTGTGATTCTCTCGTACAAATATAACTTGGGCATGGGTTGATTGTGGATACAAAATCAAAGGCACCGAGAAAGTTTTAATACAAAACAATATACTCGATTTGTAGCAGCTTAAACAACCCTTGTGAACATAAGGTTTAGGAAGCCAAATAAAGAATGCATGAATTGGAAAGGACATTGCTATTTCATATCATCAACCAACTAAACTAAATTTGGTCGAGGTCGAGGGTAAGAACTGGGATGAGAAATATAATCTCGTCTCACGCCTCATTTAGCTAACAAGAAGAAATCTTTGACTCTCATTCTTCATCTAAATAAAAAAAATTTCACCCCATTCGAGGCGAGTCCATGTGAAGATTTCACAGCCCTACAGATTAAATAGACATGTCAAAAATATCAATTTTTCATTCCATCGAAAGTTACAAATGGGAGAGAATGAACGAGAACGAAGAGAAAACTCTAATCGACCCAAATAGACACCAACCACAAACGTTACGGAGCAAAAGTATATATTTCATCCTAAAAAACGTTCATAGGCCAACTATTTATTCTATAAAATAAACTATAAACAAAATCTTGAATAAACAAAGTAAAACAGAAGAGGCTGCCAAGCCCTCAGCAAAGTAGAATTCATGAACAAAACTATATTACTCAGTAAATTAACGATATAACAATAATTAGATTACATTCTTCATACCCCAGAAGAAATGTAGAATGTTTAATTAATTAAGCTGTGAAGACAAAATTTGACAAAAACTAACACAAGGAACCAGAATGTTGGTCTCCTCAGTGATCTCAGCCTAGTTTTCTCAAAGGACTTAGCAGGGAAAACAGCGATTCAACAGGTGATTATCCATCTCCTTGGATATTGCGAGTTGTGAACTTATATATAACTGACTACATCATCTTCTTCAAAATCTGCCTGGGCTAGGAACTGTAAACAAAAAGCCAAATCCTAGAATCAACCACCGGAGTACAAAGGCAATGAGAAATGAAAACAAACGTATTCAGTAGTAACATGGCTTGGATTTGGTTGCATTTGTATTCCTGAGTTTTCAAACCCAACAAGTATACTCCTGAATATTAAATTTGGTTTCATTTTGTTCCCTCTATTCATTTTAGTGTTAATTTTCCAGTTAATAATGGTTTTTATTTAAAAAAATATATTATTTCTTTTTCTTCGAGGAGAGTTCATGTAACAACCCAAGTCCACCGCTAGCCGATGTTATCTTCTGTGGGTTTTTTCTCTTTTGGACTTCCCTCAAGGTTTTAAAACGCGTCTGGTTGGGAGAGGTTTCCACGCCCATATAAAGAATGCTTCGTTCCAATTGGTATCAGAGACAAACACAGGGTGGTGTGCAAGCATGGACGCTAGGCCCCCAAAGGGGAGCGGATTGTGAGATCCCACATACGAAGCGTTCCTTATAAGGGTGTGGAATCTTCCAGCAGACGCGTTCTAAAACTTTGAGGGGAAAGCCCAAAGAGGACAAGATCTATTAGTGGTGGGCTTGGGCTGCTACAGTTCCCTCCTTCATTCTAAACTTCATTCTAGATCTAGAACGAGGGAGGTCTTCNACGGGTCTAGAAAGAAATTTTGTTACTAAATTTTCAAATAAAATTTAATGATAATATAAAAACAGATTTAATATTTATTAATTCTTAAATTAACTTCCCTTCTCACATTCTTTCCCACACTTCCAATAAAATAAAATAAAAATAAATAAAATAAATAAGATAAATTGAGGAGGAAATCACATTAAAACAAAGACGAAATCAAAGGGGAATTCCCCTTTCGCTTCAACCCAAAACAAATGAGAAATCTCCTTGTTGAGTTCAAAAACAATCAGGGAATCAAATGCAATCTAACCTATGGGACTCCAAATGTAATTTTCCTTTTCAATTTTGATGATTTTGAGCCTTTCAAATTAATCAATTCTTGATAGTTATGGTCTAAGTACACAACCCAATCAGGAAAAACAATCAATTGATTGATAAACAGTGTTCAAAAGATTCAAAAAAGAAAAAAAAAAGAAAAAAAAAACTAAGAGAAATTGCAATAACACACCACTGACAATGATATTGTGCCAGCAGCGCCCCATTGCAATGCAACATCAAGAACTTCTACAATCTTAGGAAACCCGATGATGCTAATGTAGAAAATTTTTTAGAAAACAAAACACTAACATATATAGAGCGAGCAAAACTGTAAAGCATTAGACCTTTGTTATCGCTTTCGTTCTGCCCTCCACTTGTATACAGGTTTTGAAGTTGGATTGGCGAGCTCATCTTCCCGGAGTTTACGTTTGCGACCCTTTTTCTGTTATAAGCATGTATCACATTTCAGTTTCAATAATCATTTTAATACACTATCTACCCGTCCACGAAACTGACACAGCTACGATCACATTAGAAAAGTACCATTAATTCCTGTTGCAGTGTCATATCCATATAAAGTTTCTCCAATTCACTGACTCTACTCCTCCTTGCCTCCAGTTCTTTGTAAGACGAAATGGTTTTCCTGTGTTCAGAAAAGAAGGAAACCACACACAAATCAGGTAACATCTTATGCATTGAAAAAGACTGTCAGTCTACTGAGTAAAATATGCCAAGTAAGAAATTGAACCTCTAAAGATTCAAATCATAATTATTATGTATGACCGGTTATAGAACCTGATAATTGATAGAAGATTAAGTTTAGCCCTAAAATCATTTGGCTCGATCTTATCCGAAATTCCTTTGGAATACTTGGCTAGAAAGGAACGAACTTTTTGGAGGACAGGAGAGGAATAAACCTATGCTTCAACATGCAGAATCTTTACCGTCAGTGCAGAATAAAGTATGTGTTCAAGCCTCATAACTAAATATATTCCCGCAATTACACTCATAATGGGAGAATCTGGAAGTGATAAAACATCTTTGTTTACACCGTCCATTCAACACTCCAGCCCTAAATAATATTGTGAGGCTTATAAGTTGCGGACATCCAACATGAAGTTCTAAGTAATATTCTCACACAAACTGAAAAAATCCAATGTCAAGAATTTTGACATTACTTCAATTTGAACGATGCACATGATGTTGCTAATGATTCTATACCAATTGTCCAATTGCTTAAAATTAACAAGTGTACGCAGCTGCATCATAAAATTTTAAAACCCATGGCCATTCCTTTTCAATCAAACATACGTAAATTCATCATAACTGCATAGGTTGAAACACAATGGTTCACTTGCAATTAAGCAACCAAAACTATACTACAGGGGATCATCAAAGAGCGGAAAAAATATTCAATGGAGGGTAAGTGGGAAAAGGTTTATTTGTTAGCTAAATTATTTTGTTCCCGTTGAGGCTTCCTGTGAAATTCATTTGACCATTGTAATCAACCATAATCGAAGAGGATTTATGTCAACTCCTAGGGGGGTGCCTCCTTTGCATAAGCTTGATTAATCTTTTCAAAACAATTAAAAGTATCCTAAAAAAAAGATTTACATGCAGCTGTCTGCATCCTCAGTAATAATGCTACCTTTTAATACTGTCCGGAACTGCCTCAGAAGATGCCACTGATCTACCTTTGGAAGAGCGAGATTGAATTTCATTGGCCTCCTCCCTGCAAGTAATCAACAATGATTTATAAGCAATTAAACATAAATAAAATAAAATAAAATAAAATAAAACTTAACTGCATTAGAATAAGCATGAAGCTAATGAGTCAGGTCTACCAGTTTATCCAAAATAAGTAGGTTGAATGCATTAGGCAACAGTATCAAATGTTCTTTTGTATATATTTATCTTAAGTTAATGCATTCCTGAGGCTCTTCTTTGAAACCAAAAGAAGAGTATTGAATAAAAAACAATTTCACCGATCAAATGAAGTTACAAGAGACGAGGAGAACCCAAAAGGATATTTACAAAGAGCTCTCCAATTGATTAAAAGAGTGGCATAGCTATAGTGATGGAAGGGTAGGATGCATTTACACTAAGTCACAACCATAATGACTATAGCCTCAAGAAAACTGAAGTAACAAGATAAATGGTAAGAGATAACTATGAAAAATTGAGGCGTTTATCAAATAACTCTTAGTCTATCCCATTTGAAGACCAATAACTATTTGATGCGTTTATCAAATAACTCTTAGTCTTGCCCATTTGCAGACCAAGAACGATAAGTGGAAAAAGATTCAAGTTGTGCTCAAACCTGTCTTCAGCAAAGTAAATATGCTTATTTGATGGCTGATTATCAAGCGAATGCAACGTGGCTGTCAGTTTTTCGATTTTCTGTAAAGAAGAGTCAGAGTTGATAGATTAGATAAATTAATAAATCAACAAGTTCTTCAAAGGAATCCTAGTCAATAAAAGAAACAAAACCTCGCTAAGAACCCACCCTTTTCTCACTCTGCACTTTCTGAAGTATATACCCTGCATCTTGGGTCTTCATCAACATGAGTTGCTCTGCAGTATACTTATTTACTTGACTCCTACAACATATTTAAGGATTAAGAGGCATAAGAAAACAGAAAGAAGCACCAAAATCAATCGTTGTTCGAAATCATCTACAGTGATTACTCTGGTCTATGGACTCCGTCAACTGTTCTCGTCTTAATCATCTTAAAGTAAAACTCATCTGGATTCTTGAATGCTGCTTTCTCTTTAAGTTTCTGAAAATTGATCAACACAAAAAATACAAAACAACCAAATCAAGGACACGTCGACAGAATTCGATAAATAACTGAATATTGTGTAAATTCCGTGGTAAAGGCATTTCAAACATTACCCGTAAAGTATCTTCCTTCTTATGATAAGCCTTAGCACGCTCGACATAGTCTTTATGCTTCTCAAGAAGCCCAAATTTCTTCCGAAAATTCCTAAACAATTACACAAATCCGTCATCCATAAAAGGTGAAAAAAAAAAAACACACACACACACACACAATAAAAACAGTAACATGAAAAGCCTTATCACTTACGGCTGAGCTCTCTCCTTGTAAGGCCGTTTAGGAACCGCATTCTTTAAGGACGACATTGCAATTACAACAAAATAAGCTTCCCTACATTCGAATATAAAGCAATTGTGCAAGCCAGTATCAGAAAAGCAATCAACCCAAAGTCAATAAATCATAGATGAAATTCGAAGATACAATTAAGCGAACGCCCCTTTAAATAACACCCCAAACACACAAACCTTAAACCAGAGAAATTCGCATCACAACCGACAAATTTCTAGAGAGGAAAAAAAATTGAAATCACTAACACACGAGAACGATAAACAGTAGATTTTACAGTTGGACAGGTTAAGGGAGAGACGAAATAAGGATCGATTTCTTCCGTTTACATGTAGTTTTCGGAGCAAAACTATTATAAAACGAACAGAAAAAAAAAAATTAGGGTTTTTTGCAGGCGTTCTTGCCTCCACTTTGAGAATGATACAACATACAGAGAAAAAATTTACGTACGAAGCGGCAGAAGGCGGAGGGACGTGGCGGCGGCACTGATCTGCTGAGAGGGAGGAGGAACCGGCTTGAAGAAGAAAGAAGTTGAGCACGTAAAGACGTAAGGGTTTAGGGGTTTTGTTTTTTTAATTTATTTATTTATTTATTATTATTATTATTATTATTTTTTCTACTCCTCAAATATCAAATATTTACAAATACAGATTGCTCGGGTTACAGTCAATTTAAATAACCCTTAAATTTATTTATAAATTTAGGTTGTTCGGGTTATCAGTCTATTGACTGTATTTTCCGTACTTAAGCCAACTGGGAACTCCAATCCTAAATACGATACTCAACACTCTTATCGACTATAACAAAACTTAAATGAGGAGGTTGCCAAATTTCATGTTCGAAACCTTGATTTTGAATCTTCGGAGTCAAAATAAGCTAGAAGTAAAAGATTCTGAGATTTCCCGTCGGTTGGAGAGGAGAACTAACCATCCCTGTGTGAAAATCTTTCGATATTAGACGCGTTTAAAAAATTGTTTGACTGACGACGATGCATAACGAGTCAAAGCAGATAATATCTGCTAGCGGTGGACTTTGGCGATTACAAATGATTCAGAGCCATACATCGGGCGATGTGCCAGCGAGGATGCTAAGCCCCTTATAGTAGACGCGCTTTAAAACCGTAAAGCTGACGGCGATAAGTAACAGGCCAAAACGAACAATATCGGAGTCAAAATAAGCTAGAAGTTAAAGATTGTGAGATTCCACAGCATTCCTTATAAGGGTATGGAAATCTCTCCATAGTAGACCATTTGAAAAACCGTGAGACTAACGGCAATGCATAACGAGCCAAAGTAGACAATATCTACTAGTGGTGGGCTATGACGGTTACAAATGATTCAGAGCCATACAGCAGGCAGTGTACCAGCGATGACGCTAGGCCCCTTCTAGTAAACGCGTTTTAAACCATAAGACAATATCTGCTAGCAGTGGATTTTGGCGGTTACAAATGATTAAGAGCCATACATCGGGCGATGTGCCAACGAGGATGCTAAGCCCCCTTATAGTAGACGCACTTTAAAACCGTAAAGCTGACGGCGATAAGTAACGGACCAAAGCGAACAATATCGGAGTCAAAATAAGCTAGAAGTTAAAGATTGTGAGATTCCACGTCGGTTAGAGATGAGAAATAAGCATTCCTTATAAGGGTGTGGAAATCTCTCCATAGTAGACGCATTTGAAAAATCGTGAGACTAACGGCAATGCGTAACGAGCCAAAGCAGACAATATCTACTAGTGGTGGGCTTTGACGGTTACAAATGATTCAGAGCCATACATCAGGCAGTGTACCAGCGATGACGCTAGGCCCCTTCTAGTAAACGCGTTTTAAACCATAAAACTGTCGGCGATAAGTAACCGATCAAAACGAACAATATCTGAAGGTATAAATATAATTAATTATTTATCAGCCCGATATAAAACTCAATTTTTCTTTTAAATTTATATTATTTAATGACTTACTTAAATCTAATTATTAGTTTTAAAATATAATATAATTATATTTTTGCTCATAAAGGTATAAATATAATTAATTATTTTATTTGTTGTTATAATATGAAGTATTTATTTCCTTTGACTATTTTTATTTTTTGAAAATTATTGTAATTTTCTTAAAATAAATATTCCGCTAAAATGCGACCACACTATGAAACTGATACGAACAACGTATATGCATGACAAAATCAAATTGAGTTGGTGTCGAGCGCGTGTTCCAAAGCAAAAAAACGAAGATGGTTCGATTGTTGAATCATTTAAGAGTGTTTATGAGTTCGGTTGGGTCGGGTTATGGTACTGTTTAGATTCAACTTAGTTGTTCGGGTTATTCTTATTAAATAACGAATCAAACTCAACCCAACTAAAATTTTTTTAGTCCAATTAATTTGGGTCGGGTTACTTATTTAAATTTTTATTTTTAATAAAAGTAAAATTAAAATATGTATTTACTTATTTTTAAACATTTAATTTACCGTCCAAATATTTAAAAATTATTTTTAATAATTTGCTTAAGGATAAATAATAAAAAATAATTATGAATAAAAATAAAATAGATATATGTATATATAACTCAAGAATAACAAAATAAATAAATAAAATTAATAATAAATTTGAGTCGGTGACCGGACCAACTTGAATTCACCACTCATTCCTTCGTTTTTTTATTGGGTTGTCGATTTTTTTTTAAAATATTTTAAAAAATCTAATTATTTACCGTTAATAAATAAAATTTTATAAAAATCAAATATCAAATATTTACAGGTTACAACACATTATTAGCTCGGTTACAAATGTAAAATATTTGTAGTGTTCGTAATAATCTTAAAAGTAGGGTAGGGTTGGGATGAACGGTAACCCTATTTTTGGATTGGTCGGGTTGACTCGACTAGAAAAATGTCAACTCACTAACTGATCCAAATTTTTTATTTTTTCACAATTTAACCCAACTCGAAAATTTTAACTCAGCCCAACTTTTATGGTATGATTGGGTAGTTTAGGTTGATCGGGTTCTCGAGTTATATGAACACCACTATTATCGAGCGTGAAATACCCCGAACTTAAACGTCCCTTTGGTCCCAAATTTGACAAGAAGTCCCTTTTGGTCCCAACAAGTTTTGGAATTTTGCAATCTAGTCCTTTAGAACTATGAATGCTTCCAAATAGTCCCTATAATTGGTTGCTTTGAATAGTCTCTTTTGGTCCCCACAAGTTTTAATATTTGCAATTTGACCCCTTATATCTATGAAATGCTTCAATTGGTCCCCACAAGTTTTAATATTTGCAATTTAACCCCTTAGAGCTATGAAATGCTTCAAAATAGTTCATGTCATTAATTTCCCATAGATATTTTATGGAAATATGAAAGGCTACATTTTTTTTTTCTCTTACCAATTCAAAATTTATCTTTAGACCCCTCAAATTTTCATAATTATCAATTTTGACCATTTTCAACCGACGTGTACGAACAAATCAAAATAGCTGATATGTCCCGTAACATAGAACAATATCACGATAAATGGGTCGTGTTGTTGGGAATCAAGATGCGACGTTGTTGTGTCGCAATGAATGAACATGCACGCACGAACGTGTATGGCCGAATAAGCTTGAATTCTGCACAAGCGATGTCCAGTTGGCAAAGACAAACCTTGCCGATATTCCGATAAAACCACAAATTTGGCAAAAAAATGAATATGGAGCTTGAGTGTCCCTAGAGACTGGTCGTGAGCGTGTCAAGATTAGGGTTTAGGGTTTATGACCGTAACAGTTGTTTGAAGTAAAACTAACACTGTAATTCTTCCGACAATTTTATTTCTCACCAGCTTGTTATTTTTATACTAAAATCAAATTAAAATTTTCTTTTCGGCATAGATATTTTCTACGCATCATCATTAAAATTTAACCTATAATAAAAATTACCACATAAGCGTTTAATTAATTGAGAAAAATAAATAATATATCCGGTTAAAATACCCCGTACTCTCAATATATTTAAATTTAGTCCTTATATTTTTAATAAATCTTAAAATTAGTCCAATAATAATAATAATAATAATAATAATTTTCCAAATTTCGGTCCTCGCTCTATCCAAAATTTATAGAGCGGGGACTACACTAAATATTTTCACGAAACAACCCGACAAATTAATTTTTTATATTAAAATATAAAATAAAATGAAATATTTAAATTAAAAAATATGAAAAGGACTTAAAAATATAATCAATCATTCATTTTTTGGATTTTTCCTATTTAATTTTATTTCCTCATAAACATTATCACTAATTATTTCCCTGAAAATAATAATAATAATAATAAAAAAATAAAATAAAATTCATGTGTTTAAGCTTCCACATCACTCATTGATTGCCAACCCTGTTCTTGCCTTCTATGTCTCTGCTCAATAATTCAATTATTCAATAATTCATCTCTCGATTCCCATTTTTTCGTCTTCGTCTTCCATGTTCTTAGATTCTTCTCTGAATTGTTCTTCGTTGATTCATTGACAGAGCAACTCAGTGACTGTTTTTTGTTGTTGTTGTTTGGTGGATTCGGTTTTTCATGGGCATTAACTCTGTTCCTTCTTCTTCTCATCTTCCTTCGTTTCTTGTTCTTCGTTGTCAATGGCGGATTCTCTTTGCTCCGAGTTTTTGAGTCTTCGTAGATTGCCTATTACTAGGTTTGATTTATTGCTTATCTTCCTTCATTCTCTTTTATAACTTTTGCCCATTTTGTTGGGGGTTTTCGGCTCCGTCGTTCGGTTCCCGCGAAGTTTGAGAGCTTGAATCGAATTGAATCGAATCTCGAATCGAAGCGAACCTTGGTACTTTTCGTTAAACCCTTCTTTTTGTTGCTATATGTTGAATTGAATTTCATATTGTCTTATTCAATACTCGTTCTGTTGGATCTTAAATCTGTGAGAGTGGACAATATTATATCATTGTGAGAGTCGTGATTCCTAACAAAATCGAAGAGGAAGTGAAGATTCTTTCCGTTTAGTGTAGATTTTTAATCTTGGATTCCCGCTTGAATAGTATAATCTATAGTAATCTTGGATTCTCTGAGGAGATTTGTGTTTAAGATTGATCTAATAGGATTGGTTTCATTTTATTTTGGTTGTGTTTAGCTTAGAGAGGTGAAGAGTTGTTATGGCATCAGTTTTTTTGTATCATGTGGTTGGGGATCTGACAGTGGGGAAGCCGGAGATGGCGGAGTTTTATGAGACGGAGACGATTGAAATGGCGATAAGGGGGATCGGAGAGTCGACGGAGTGTGGAATACCGATTTGGAAGAGAAAAACTCATGTGGGAATGATTGAGAATGGTGAAATGAAACAGCAGAGATTTGTGGGAATTCTCTCTTCTTTGGATATCGTCGCGTTCTTGGCTCGAACGGAGAATCTAGAGGATCAGGATAGGGCAATGAAGACCCCAATTTCGGAGGTCGTCGTCCCGAACCCTTCATTGTTGAGGCAGGTTGATCCTGCAACAAGGTTAGCATTTGTTCCTTTAGATTTTGTTTTGATAATCTGGTTTTTTGTTTTTTTGTTCTTATCTGAAGCATTTGAAGTATATTTATTGGATGATTGTTCAACTTTTTGTTAGCAAAGTAAAGTGCATTTAAGGATTTACTTTTTTATGTTCTTCTTTTTCTGATCTCTTATAGAACAGTAATTTTGCAATGATTTTATAGACCAACTAATGATGAGATGCTACTGTGAGGCTACCCGCTTAACGAAGAACAAACTTGAATCTAAAATGAAAGGTATCCCGAAATAGTACATCCTTTGGAGTCGAACGAAGTTTATAACAATAACCATTAGCGTAGCATGACGGTGTAGCTTCATGACCAATTAACATGAGATGCTCCTTTGAGGCTACCCGCTTAATGAAGAACAAGCTTGAATCTGAAACGTAAGGTCTCCCGAAATAGGATCTCCTTTGGAGTCGAACGAAGTTTATAACAAAAACCTTTAGCGTAGCATGACAGTGTAGCTTCAAGACCAATCAATGGTGAGATGCTACTGCGAGGCTACCCACTTAACGAAGAACAAACTTGAATCTAAAATGTAAGGTATCCCGAAATAGTACATCCTTTGGAGTCGAACAAAGTTTATAACAAAAACCTTTAGCATAGCATGACGGTGTAGCTTCAAGACCAATTAATGATGAGATGCTATTGTGAGGTTACCCACGTAACGAAGAACAAACTTGAATTTGAAACATAAGGTATCTCGAAATAGAATATCTTTAGGGGTCGAACGAACTTTATAACAAAAACTTTTAGTGTAGCATGACGGTGTAGCTTCAAGACCAATTAAGGATGAGATGCTACTATGAGGCTACTCGCTTAACGAAGAACAAACTTGAATCTGAAACGTAAGGTACCCCGAAATAGAATATCCTTTGGAGTCGAATGAAGTTTATAACAAAAACCTTTAGCGTAGCATGACGGTGTAGCTTCAAGACCAATTAATGATGAGATGCTACTGTGAGGCTACCTGCTTAACGAAGAACAAACCTGAATTTGAAACGTAAGGTATCCCGAAATAGATTATCCTTTGGAGTCGAACAAAGTTTATAACAAAAACCTTTAGCGTAGCATGACGGTGTAGCTTGAAGACCAAGCAAGGATGAGATGCTACTGTGAGGCTACCCGCTTAATGAAGAACAAACTTGAATTTGAAACGTAAGGTATCCTGGAATAGAATATCCTTTGAAGTCGAACGAAGTTTATAACAAAAACCTTGAGCGTAGCATGATGGTGTAGCTTCAAGACCAATCAATGATGAGATGCTACTGTGAGGCTACCCGCTTAACAAAGAACAAACTTGAATTTGAAACATAAGGTATCCCGGAATAGAATATCCTTTGGAGTCGAACAAACTTCATAACAAAAACCTTTAACGTAGCACAACGGTGTAGCTTCAAGACCGACTAATGATGTGATGCTACGGTCAATTGATGTGTGTGAGAAATATCATATCCATGTTGAGATCAAAATTAAGGTAGATTCTTATCAATTTCTGGAGAAGTTCTGTCAGTTGGACCGTCTAATGTTTTTCTCGAGTTTCTGAAGTCACGGTGGTTTAGCTCGTTTCCGATGCTTTTGACTTGAGTAACTAGAGTAGCTGATTGATAATAGTTTTCCAGCTTGGACTCGTTTCGTTCGTCTTAGATTCATGAAAAAAATAATACTTGCGACTGCTCATCATGTATCTTTGGGTGCAAGGACTACGGTTTCTCAAAGATCTTAGAAACTACATGAAAGAAATTTATGGTTTCTCAAAGATCTTAGAAACTACATGAAAGAAATTTGTTCTTATATTCCTTAACTGGGTGGGTGTGACATTCAATTGATTGAACCTCTTGATCTGTCCATGTGAAAAGGTTGATAGACGCATTGGAAATGATGAAGCAAGGCGTGAGGCGTCTCCTAATCCGAAAGAGTATGGTGTGGAAAGGAATGAGCAAACGGTTCTCCGTTCTCTATAATGGTAAGTGGTTGAAGAACATTGATGCCCCTGGCAATAGCAGCCATAACCTCAGTGTAGTAAATGCCAATCGACCATCTTCGTCATCAACGGGACACGATAAGTTTTGTTGTCTCTCAAGAGAAGATGTCATCCGTTTCCTTATCGGTTGCCTCGGTGCCCTTGCACCACTCCCTCTATCCTCCATCTCTACTCTCGGAGTCATCAACCCAAACTACTGCTCGATCGATGCCTCGACTCCTGCAATTGATATCGCTCGTAAGCTTCCCGATGACCCGATTGCAGTGGCTGTTATCGAAAATATGCATGATAATCAATACAAGATCATTGGAGAGATTTCAGCCTCCAAACTCTGGAAATGCAATTACTTGGCTGCTGCTTGGGCGTTAGCTAATCTTTCTGCTGGGCAGTTTGTAATGGGAGTAGAAGACAACATGAACTCTCGAATGGTCCCGGATCTATCCGCTAATGCTAACGTCGACGAAAACAACCCTGCCAATGCCGGTGGCGCAACACGGGCAAAGAAATTCAGCAGTAGAAGTATCGGATTCAACCCATCAAGCCCCACGTTCGGGATCAGCCGGAGCATGTACCGTGGCCGAAGTGCTCCCTTGACATGTAAAGTTACAAGTTCATTGGCTGCTGTTATGGCTCAGATGCTTTCTCACAGGGCAAGCCATGTCTGGGTAACTGAGGATGAAAATGATGATGTCCTGGTTGGAGTTGTGGGTTATGCTGATATCTTAGCTGCAGTTACGAAGCAACCTGCATCGTTTATACCAGCGAATCGATCCTTCGAGGCGCTCGGAAATTCTATTCAAAGTTGAAAAACATTTACCAAGCAACCTGCGTCGTTCATACCAGCTAATTGATCCTTCGAGGCGCTCGGGAATTCTATTCAAAGTTGAAAAATGTTCTTCAATTACACATATAAATTTGTATATGAGAGACATTTGAGCTGCTCATGAATTTTTGTCAATGTATTGTTATTGATGGAACTGTCTTTTACTAGTTATTTGTACTAAACGTTTCTTTAATGCTGCAGGGTATTTGTTTTATTATTTTAGGTTTGTTGAAATTTCGTGTTTATTTGGTTGTAATGTGTCGAACCCGACCATTTAGACTCGATATTATTGAAAACGTTACAGGTCTAATAGACACGGTTCAATATTCAACTGGTTGGTGGGCACAATTTTAAAACTTCTAACATATCAGGTCTTTATTAGATTAGATGTTCGAATGCATACCCATTTCATCTAACATATCTGGTTTCGATATTATACACCTGTTTTAAATATTATATGTTCGAATCCCTATCTGTTTAATCTAACATATCTAGTTTCGATATTATACATTTGTTTAAAGATTACATGTTTGAATCCCTGCCCGTTTAATCAAACATTTTTGGTATCGATATTATATATCTGTTTTAGAGATTATATGTTCGAATCCATATCAATTTAATCTAACATATCTGATTTCGATATTATACATCTGCTTTACAATATTATTCACCTGTTTTAGAGATTAGATGTTCGAATCCATACCAATTTAATCTAACATATCTGGTTTCGATATTATACATCTGTTTTAGAGGTTAGATGTTCGAATTCGTACTTTAATCTAACATATTTGGTTTCGATATTATACATCTGTTTTACGATATTATACACCTGTTCTAGAGATTAGATGTTCGAATCCATACCAATTTAATCTAACATATCTAGTTTCGATATTATACATCTGTTTTACGATATTACACACATGTTTTAAAGATTAGATGTTCGAATCTCTACCCATTTAATCTAACATCGGTCTCGATATTATACACATTTAATCACATATCTAGTTTTGATATTATACATATTTGGTTCCGACTTTAATATTATTATTTTGTTTTAAAGATTAAAGGTTCGAATCTCTATCCAGAACCGAGGTATAATAATAATAATAATAATAATAAATCCATTTAAATACACTCTTTTTGTTTATGGTGGAAGATGTTTGAATGGACATTATTTGTTAATAAATAGAAAACCAAACCAATGATTTGGTGTCCACATCGCTGAATTCCAATCACCACCATTCATATGATGACACGTGTCTTCATTTCAACCACGAGTCTCTTCATTATTTTACTCATAACCTTAAATTTATTTGTTTATTCTCTCACCTCATCCTCCATAAATGGAAATTTTAATGATAGATATATGTGGATAATCTAATAGACACAGTCTGATACTTACTCTGTCTTTTAGCATGAATTCGTATTCGTTTATGGGGATAATTTTCATTCCCAATATTTCAAAACAAGTAGGTAACGTGGTCGTGTCGTGAAGTCAAATAGACACTGAATCTAGATTCTAAATTCTAGTCTGAATCTCGACATGAAGTGCACTGTTTAAACTTTGTTTATCCCGTACCGTAAGCTTAGACTTTCGTAAATGAGGCTCATAGCATTCGAAGTCTAAATCGCCCTTAAATCACACCTTATCTCTTTAAAAGACTATCATAGTCAGAATATGTAGTTCTTTGCTTGTCCAGTGCTATTGCCCGGTCGTCCAATATAGGATTACTCCAAATTAAGCCTACTTAACTTTGAAGTTTTTACGATTGAGTCACCGAAAAGGAAAGTGCACGTTATTGGCATAGGTAGTGACTATCAATTTTTTAAAGCATTTATCGACCATCATATCCTCAAGATCACTCTCGTATTAATGTGATTTTGGTTTATTCATGATCACTCATTTATTTGGGTGCCACGTAACCCGTTTTATCCTTTTGTTTATAACTCGAATCGAATATAAAAAATTTTAAAATTCAAATATATATATATATATATATATATATATATATATATGAAATGGAAATTTGATGCAAAACCCACTATCTAATTATATATTTTGTAAAGTTATTTTTTTTCACATCTCACTCAATTAAAATATTATATCTTATAATAAATATAATATATATTTTTAATTTAATTTCATAAAAAAAAAAATAAATATCAGCCTTTATTTTATTTTTTATACTTTCAAATATTTAATTTTAGGCTCTATTTTAAATATATCTTAATTACCTAATAAAATAATAATAATAATAATAACTTTCAATCTTAAAAAATGCTAATATGTTGGATAAATTTTTAATTAAAAGCGTTGTTATGATTAATTTTTTTTTTTACAAAATTTAATAATAAGCACGGATTTTAAAATAGGTTAAATTAATAAAAATACATCTAAATTTTAAAACGAAAAAAAAAAAAACATGTAAATAGGAGTATTTTTCATTAATAGCTTTTAACTTTGTTAAAAGTTTCAAAAATACCCGTACACGGTTTGTACTAAATTTAAAAAATACTCATAAAATTTTAAAAATATCATTAAAATCTTAAATATTTATAAAAAAAATTAAAAAAAATGTTTTTATTGAGGTCGTTTATGTGCACCTTATAGATCATCTTCGAAAATTTTAATTTATTTTTACGATTATTTTTTTTTTGTAAAAATATTTTTGAAATTTTAAAAAACATTCAAAGGGTGTTTTTTTTTATAAAGATTTTATAAAAGGTATTAATAAAATTTATGAAGATTTAGAATTAAAAAGTATTTTTAAAATTATTTTAAGAGTACAAAAGTATTTTTGAAATAAAATATTAAATATTTTTATTTAAATCAATTTTTAAAAGTTAAAAATAGTTGAAGAGACGTGGAAAGTCAATGATTAATTTTAATAATTAAATAATTAAAATATTTAATAATATGCAATGATTGCACATTTTTAAAGTATTTTCCATGAAACTGTAATCACTTTATTATTAATCATGTGGAAATATCGTTGACTTGTATCTTTCAATTTTCAAAAAAATAAAAAATATCCTAAATTACTTTTTTAAAAAATATAAAAAATAGTTAATATTTTATTTAAAAAATATCCTTAAATTTTAAAAATTTAAAAAATACTATTTAAATTTTTATTAATACTCTTAAACTTTTTTTTTTAATTTTTATTAATACTCTTAATTTTTTTTTTTTTTTTTTTAAAAAAAACCTTTAGAAATAATATATAAAATGTCCATATATTGACATTAAAAAAATTAATTTTTTAAAAATTTTATGGGTATTTTTTTTAAAAAAAAAAACTTTGAAATAAAGTACTGACTGTTTCATCCGTAAAATTTTTAAAAATGTGACCGGGGAGAAGAACAAAACACTCTTTGTAAGAGTGTGGAAACCTTCGCCTAGCAGAAGGGTTTTAAAACCTTAGAGGGAAGCCCGAAAGGGAAAGCCCAAAGAAGACAATATCTGCTAGCGGTGGATTTGGACAGTTACAAATTAAATTAGAGCCAGATACTGGACGATGTGTCAGCCTTCTTGCTGTTCCCCGAAGGGGGTAGATACGAGACGATGTGCTAGCGAGGACGCTGGCACCAAAAGAGGTGGATTATAATGTCCCAGATTCGTTGGGTAGGTATTTGCTGGCGGTGGATCTGGGTCGTTACAAAAAATTTAGGAGTATTTTTTAAATAAATACAAAATACAAAATACAAAAGGATATTTTTATTTATTTAGTCTTAATTTTTATTTTGTCATACTCTTGCCTTTTTAGGAATAGTTTAAAATGTTAATCAATATTTTAAAATAAAAAGGTGATTAATTTTTTTAATAATATTTTAGTTGGTCTACTTTAGAGTTTTAATATTTTAATTATATAATTAAAAATATATGAGAAAAAGTTTTTGGCGTCTCTTTAGTCTTATTAATCTACCTCTTCGACCGAGTGAATCTCTTATTTTTCTTTAAACGTCTTCTTAGCTTTGACTCGAACACTAGACCATGACTCGTATATGTCTTGACTTGTCTCATTTGCTGCATTTATGGGCCAAATTATCTCTCGGTTTCTTCACAAAATGGTTAAACATGCTGAGAGAATTTCACGAAAGAAATTTATGGGTATTTTGTAACTTTAACTTACCAGTTTCCCGACGAACTACTTCCGACTATTCTTCCTTCAAATTGATTCTACCGATGAAGAGGGTTTGACTCACTATTTATGAGATCTTATATCGGTTGGGAAGGAGAACGAAACACCCTTGATAAGAGTGTGGAAACATCTCCCTAACATAAGCGTTTTAAAAATCTGGAGGGAAAGCGGAAGAGGAAAAACACAAAAAGGACAATATCTGGTACGGGTGAGCGTGTGATTATTATCCACAAAATTAGAGATTCTATTTTTCTTTTTATTTTTTATTTTAAATTAAATTAAATTAAATTTTGTTTTCTGTATTACCTTTTACTATTTTTGAAATGCACATAATCCTTTAATTAAGAAACTGATTTGTATTAATTATAATTAGTTTAAAAATTAATATGTGCTGGAATAGCTCAGTTGGTTAGAGCGTGTGGCTGTTAACCACAAGGTCGGAGGTTCAACCCCTCCTTCTAGCGTTCTTTTTTGTAATTTTGACAATTGTTGTTTACGAGGTGAATCATATCAAAAGAATTCTAGTGGGATCTGACGCGATCAAACATTTTGTTCTTTATTTTTATTTTTTAAAAATTTGATATTGTATTTAATGGAATATATAAATATATTCGACAATAAAAAAAATTAAACGCTTATCAAATTATTTGAGTAGTCTTCTTTGTAACTAAATACCCGAACATCAGGTTAGTCGACTCATTCGTATTTGGGTTGCAGATAAGCAACCTCGAGTGGGTAGAAATCTGACTTGAATCGATTTCCTTCCTCTAGTTAAAAACTGAAACATGGATACGATGCTACGATCATATACGGGTATCCAATCCCAATTGTGAGATATCGATTTCCTTCCTCTAGTTAAAGACTGAAACATGGTTACGATTCTACGATCATATACAAGTATCCAATTCCGATCATGAGATATCGATTTCCTTCCTCTAGTTAAAGACTGAAACATAGTTACGATTCTACGATCAGGTACGAGTATCCAATCCCGCTCATGAGATATCAAGCAGGAAAACGAACACGAACAAGTAGCTATCCACCACGAGAACTTGCCAATTGAATGATAGACAGCATATATTTCCACACAAATCATTGAGAAAGGAATATGATGTTGAAAATGAAAATAAACCAAGCAATAAGAATGAGAGAAGTTTAAACCCATAAGCAATTGTTCATAAGAATTTATTCCCTATTTATCCTCTCCTCGTTGGCGTAATTTCGGCCACAAAATTTTATCGATTTTTCTTTTGACAATAAGGTGTGTTATCGTGTGTTCGGGTAATCAAAATTATATAGTTTATGTCAGTTGATCTATGTTCATATTGGTTGTTAGCTAGTTTTTATAAAATAAATTTATATCAATATTTTTTTTTCACCTTTTAAGAAAATTTTGAGTTATTAGCTTAATTTTTAAAATACATTTCTTTAATAAATATTTGAAATAAGTTTTTTTTAAAAAAAAAAAAAAATTGGATAACATTTTGAAAATATTTTTAAAAGATAGATATTAAAAAAAAAAAAAAAATCCATGTGTACAATAATTTTATAAAATAAAAAATTAAATAAATATTAAATTTTAGGCTAAATTAATAAACTACCTTTAAACTCGTCTAAAAAAATAATTTAAATTTTTAAAAGGTTCAATAATATTTTTGAATTAAAAAAATATATTTACTTTTTTAAATTATGTAAAAGTTAAGGGTATTTTAGAACTTTTAAAAATTTAGGTTAAATTAATAAACTACCTTTAAACTCGTCTAAAAAATAATTTAAATTTTCAAAAATTTCAATAATACTATTAAACTAAAAAAAATTAAAAAAATACATTAACAGGTATTTTTGAATTTTTTTTTTTAATTTTTTGAATTTTTTTTTTAGTTTAGGGGTATTTTTGGACTTATCTAAAAGTCAAGGGTATTTTCGAAACTTTTAAAAATTTAGGCTAAATTAATAAACTACCTTTAAACTCGTCCAAAAAAAATAATATAAATTTTTAAAAGTTTTAGTAATACTTAAACTTAAAAAAAAAAATTTGCAGTTATTTTTTTGAAGTAAGGGTATTTTTTAAACAAAATATTAATAATTTTTGTCCAGAAGGACGAGTATTTTTGAATTTTTTTTTTAAATTTAAGGGTATTTTTGAGACAAAATACCGAGTTTAAGGATATTTTTATTTATTTAACCTAATAATAAAAATAATAATAAGTACTTTCTAACAACAATAAAATAATCAAAATCTAATCACAATTTAGTAGGTACGACGTTTGGAGTTATATTTTTTTTTAAGGACTCGTAACTTTGAATCCTCCACTTTCATATCTACGATGTGATATTCTAAAGAAAACCCGTCAAAAAGAAATAAAAATAATTTAATTTTTAAATAAAAAATATATGAGTTATCACTATTATAAAAGAATATTTATAAAGAAAAAAAANAAAAAAAAAAAAAAAAAAAAAAAAAAAAAAAAAACAAATTGCAAGAGATATGCTACACTTGATTATTCTTTATTCCCAATAAGCTATTGACCATCCATAAAATTAGGGCACAAAAACATATTATGCACTCTCACTCACTCTCAACCACAAACCAAATTAATTTGTCTCTCTTGGATTCCACTACTTCTCAATTGCCCTTACACAAATCCACCCAACCAAATAATTTATTTCTATGTTTTTTAAATACCCATTACTCATTTTGTCGTTAAAATATTTAATCGGGTTATAATCTGTGATGTAGGGTTACAGATGAATGAACCGAGATCACTGTAACGGCTTAGATCCACCTCTAGCAGATATTGTCCTCTTTGGGCTTTCCCTTGTGATGGAGGGTTATACATGAATGAACTGAGATCACTGTAGCTCTGATCCACTACCGCTAGTAGATGTTGTTCTCTTTGAGCTTTCCCTTACATGAATGAACCGAGATCACCGTAACGGCTCAGATCCCCCAGATCCACCGCTAGTAGATATTGTCCTCTTTGGGCTTTCCCTTATGATGCAGGGTTATACATGAATGAACCGAGATCACTGTAATGGCTCAGATCCAGCTAGCAGATATTGTTCTCTTTGAGCTTTCCCTTACATGAATGAACCGAGATCACCGTAACGGCCCAGATCCCCCAGATCCACCGCTAGTAGATATTGTCCTCTTTGGGCTTTCCCTTATGATGCAGGGTTATACATGAATGAACCGAGATCACTGTAATGGCTCAGATCCAGCTAGCAGATATTGTTCTCTTTGAGCTTTCCCTTACATGAATGAACCGAGATCACCCTAACGGCCCAGATCCCCCAGATCCACCGCTAGTAGATATTGTCCTCTTTGGACTTTCCCTTATGATGTAGGGTTATACATGAATGAACCGAGATCACTGTAATGGCTCAGATCCACTACCGCTAGCAGATATTGCCCTCTTTGGGCTTTCCCTTACATGAATGAACCGAGATCACCGTAACGGCCCAGATCCCCCAGATCCACCGCTAGCAGATATTGTCCTCTTTGGGCTTTCCCTTGTGATGCAAGGTTATACATGAATGAACAGAGATCACTGTAACGGCTCAAATCCACTACCGCCAGCAGATATTGTCCTCTTTGAGCTTCCACTCAAGGTTTTAAAACGTGTTTTTAAAATACCCATTAGTGATTTTGTCGTTAAAATATTTAATCGAGATATAATCTGTGATGCAGGGTTACACATGAATGAACCAAGATCACTGTAACGACTCATATCCACCACTAGCAGATATTGTCCTCTTTGAGCTTCCCCTCAAGGCTTAAGGCTTTAAAACGCGTCTACTTGGGGAATGTTTACACACTCTTATAAAGAGTGTTTGTTTTCCTCCCCAACCAATTAGAATGAGAGTGATCCTGAGGATATGAAATTTTATTTTCGAGAGCTGAGAACTCAACCTTGGAACAATCAGTGATGGTTAGTTCAAGACAAATAGGTAATGTTGTTATATTACAGGAAAAAGGTCAGGCCATCGAAGGTTGAACTCGAATTACGAACCCTAGTTCTGTAACAGCCCAAACCCACCGCTAGCAAATATTGTCCACTTTGGCCTGTTGCGTATCACAATCAGCCTCACAGTTTTAAAACACGTTTACTAAGAAAGGTTGCCACACCCTTATAAGAAATGTTTCGTTCCCCTCTCCAACCGATGTGGGATCTCACAAGTTCGAACCCTCAACATGAAACATTATATTATTAAAACTTATCGAGCATCAAAACTTGAATTGAAATCAGCTACATAAATTAGGGTAAAACCCTCGAAATACTTTTACCTGATTATACTAACTCTAGATGTGTGAGTGATACAAAGCTTTGAACGAACATATCGGGTCCGAGAGAGAGAGTTCTGTACGATTGTAACAATTTTTCACACAGTAGACTATTTCTTTTAACGTCCAGGGTTTTCTTCAGTTTTCGAGTATTCCACGTTAATTCACGTATTTCTTATTTAGATATCCATCTAGATATCAGAGCTTTATGCTCGTAATTTCTCGAACTTCCAAATTTTCCCTTACCCAAAAAATAAAAATCTTTCGAACTCGAGAATAAAAGAATAAAATCAAAACACGATTTCTAAAAGAATAAAATTTATATAAAAAAAAAAACAATTATTACGTCATCTTCATGCATGAACATATATTTATAAATACCTAATTCCCCTACTTCATAACAGTGCTCTAAGATCCATTAAGTAATCACTTCACCATGATTGGTTGGGAAGATGTTTTCAAGGTGTTGTCGGCCATGGCTCCATTATACTTCGCTTTGGTCTTAGGCTATGGCTCAGTGAAATGGTGGAAGATCTTTAGCACTGAACAATGCGACGCCATTAACAAGCTCGTTTGCTATTTCACTCTTCCTCTTTTCACCTTTGAATTCACTTCCCACATCGACCCTTTTCACCTCAACTTCCATTTCATCGCCGCCGACGCTATCTCGAAGCTCGTTATCGTCCTCGTCCTCGCCTTTTGGGCTAAGTGTAGTAGCAAAGGGAGTTATTGTTGGTCTATCACTAGCTTCTCGCTCTCTACTCTAACGAATGCGCTCGTCATTGGTGTGCCACTTGCAAAGGTCATGTATGGCCAGATGGCGGTCGACCTCGTCGTGCAGGTAGGTTTGGATATTTCGTCTTTTCTGTTGTGAGTGTTTAGGGTTGAGATTTGTGATATTGTCCTCTTTGAGCTTTTCCTTTTGAGCTTACGCGTATGTTAGGGAGAGGTTTCCACACCCTTATAAAGAATGTTTCGTTCTCCTCCCCAACTGATGTGGGATCTCACAATCCACCCCTTTTCGAGGCCCAGCGTCCTTGCTGGCACACTAGGTGTTTGCCTCTAATATCATTTGTAACAGCTCAAGCCCACCGCTAACAGATATTGTTCTCTTTGGGTTTTTCCTTTTCAGCTCCCCCTTAAGGTTTTTAAAACGCGTCTGTTCGGGAGAGGTTTTCACACCCTTATAAAGAATGTTTCATTCTCCTCCCCAACAAATGTGGGATATCACAATCCACCCTCCCTCCAAGACCCAGTGTCGCTCATTCCTTTCTTCAATCGATGTGGGACCCCACCAAATCCACCCCTCCTTCGGGACCCAGCACCACTTTGTGTCTACCCCTTTTAGGGATGAGTCTCCTCGCTGGCACATCGCCTAGTGTCTGGCTCTGATACCATTTGTAACGGCCTAGACCCATTGCTAGCAGATATTGTTCTCTTTGGGCTTTCCCTCAAGGTTTTTAAAACGCGTCTGCTAGGGAAAGGTTTCTCCACCCTTTATAAAGGATATTCCGTTTTTCTCCCCAACCAAGGTGGGATATCACAATTTGTAATTTTGAGTGCAGGGTTCGGTGATTCAGGCCATTATTTGGCTGACAATGCTACTATTTGTATTGGAACTTCGACGAACGGGGTTGAATTTGGTAGCTAGTAGAGAATCTTCGAGCTCGGACGATGACGGGCACGAAAAAGCTATACAAATGGTGGGAGAAGGAGGGAAGGATGTGGAAGGAGGAGCCATGGAGGTTGAGGAAAGAAGAAGCAATAGCCACAAGCCTTCTTTCAAGCTTTTGATGAAGAAAGTTTGGCTAAAGTTGGTTGCAAATCCCAACTCTTATGCTTGTATCATTGGTTTGGCTTGGGCATTTGTTGCAAAAAGGTACATGCTTTGTCCTATTTAACATAGTCATGTCGAATCGAGACCACGTCCAAATGAAATTTGGTTCGAAAAACACTTAAAACAACGAACCACTATTGTGAGATCTTACATCGGTAGAAGAGGAAAACGAAGCATTTCTTACAAGGTTGTAGAAACCTCTCCCTAGTAGACGTGTTTTAAAAATCGTGAGGCTGACGACGATACGTAACGGGACAAAGTGGACAATATTTACTAGCGGTGGGCTTGGGTTATTACAAATGGTATCAAAGCCCGACATCGGGCAATTGTGAGATCTCATATCGGTTGGAAAAGAGAACAAAACATTCCTTATAAGGGTGTGAAAACTTTTCCCAGAAGACGTGAGGAAGGACAAAACATGCTAAAAAAAATTTGTGTTGGTCCGTAGTAATAGTTTTCATTCTGACCCGTGTTGGTTTATGAGAATAGTTTCACTTCAAGACAAGTAGATAGCATGATTATATCATCGAAAATGTTTTTAAATTTCGTGTGTTAATAGTAAAAAGTCTCGTTCTTAATTTTTACAGATGGCACATTGAAATGCCCGACATCATGGAAGGATCTATTCTAATCATGTCGAAAGCCGGGATTGGTACTGCCATGTTTAATATGGGTAAGATAACAAGTTTTTGAAACACTTGTGAACGTGAACTGAACCAAATCCATAATTTTTTTTTTATGTATTTGAACTGAATCTAACTGAACGCTAAGCTAAGTTGATAACTCGACTCAAACAGTACAAATTGGATCCAATTGATCGAATTCTTCAAATCTTTTGAATACCCGGAATCGATTCGACTTTGAAGTTGACGGGACGTTTAAAGTGCAGGAATCTTCATGGCATTGCAAGAGAAGTTGATAGCTTGTGGAGCTACCCTTACCATAATAGGAATGGTTCTAAAGTTTATTGCTGGACCAGCTGCCATGGCCATTGGCTCCATCGCCATGGGCTTGCATGGTGACGTTCTACGTGTCGCTATTATACAGGTCAATTTTTCCAACCAAAAAATCATACTGACACGTACCGTTTAGGTTGAGTTATGAACTTATTTGATATTTATTGCAGGCAGCAGTACCACAATCCATTACCTCTTTTATTTACGCCAAAGAATATGGGTTACATCCTGAAGTTTTCAGCACAGCGTAAGTCCCTTTTTAATAATCATAAATTTATTTCTCGAGAATATTTAGCGTTAAAAAAATGGTATTAGAGCAAAACACCGAGCGGTGTGCCAGCGATGACGCTGGACCTCTACGGGAGGTGGATTGTGAGATCCCACATCGGTTAGAGACGGACATGAAACCTTCGTGGAAATCTCTCTTTAACGGACATATTTTAAAAATCTTGAAGTGAAGCTCGAAAGGGAGAGTCCAATAAATTTAGCGTTAAAAAAATGGTATCAGAGCAAAACACCGGGCGGTGTGCCAGTGATGACGCTGAAGAGAGGTGGATTGTGAGATCCCACATTGGATAGAGAGGGCATGAAACATTCGTGGAAATCTCTCTCTAACAAACATATTTTAAAAATCTTGAAGTGAAGCTCGGAAGGGAGAGTCCAATAAATTTAGCGTTAAAAAAATGGTATCAGAGCAAGACACTGAGCGGTGTGCTAGCGATGACGCTGGACCTCCAAAGGAGATAGATTGTGAGATCCCACATCGGTTAGAGACGGGCATGAAACATTCGTGGAAATCTCTCTCTAACAAACATATTTTAAAAATCTTGAAGTGAAGCTCGGAAGGGAGAGTCCAATAAATTTAGCGTTAAAAAAATGGTATCAGAGCAAGACACTGAGCGGTGTGCTAGCGATGACGCTGGACCTCCAAAGGAGATAGATTGTGAGATCCCACATCGGTTAGAGACGGGCATGAAACATTCGTGGAAATCTCTCTCTAACAGACATATTTTAAAAATCTTGAAGTGAAGCTCGGAAGGGAGAGTCCAATAAATTTAGCGTTAAAAAAATGGTATCAGAGCAAGACACCGAGCATTGTACTAGTGATGACGTTGGACCTCCAAGGGGGTGGATTGTGAGATCCCACATCAGTGAGAGACGGGCACGAAACATTCGTGGAAATCTCTCTCTAATAAATGTTTTACGGCACTTGTCGAAGTGCCTCGACGGGTCAAAAGCTTATTAACATCTTCGACAATTAGATTAGAAATTTGAAATTCCCGTCTTTACGTGTTGTTGAACTAAAAAAACCGTTATCTGATCGAGTTATGTATTTGTTGCTTGAAATGCAGGGTGATTTTTGGGGCAATAATTTCTCTTCCTATATTGGTGGCTTATTATGCAGCTCTAGAATTCATTGTACATTGAGAGTTACAACAATAGCTTGGATTATTGCTACAATTATATCAAATTAATCTATTTTATCTTTTATTTATTTATTTATTATTATTTAATAGTAATTTTAATTAAATATTTAAAATATATATATAAATAAATGTTTCACGAACATTTTACTTTTATTAAAAATAAAAATTTAAATAAATGACTCGAACAGCTCGAACCTCATTACTTAATTAGAGTTGTTTTGATGGAAATGCTTTCAATCCCGAACAATTAAGTTGGGTCTAAAAAATGTTCCAACCCAACTCGACCGAGTCCATAAACACCTGATTTTATAAATTGGGTCGGGTGGAAACATGTGGACAAAAAATGTTCCAACCCAACTCGAACATTTAAGTTGGCTCTAAAAAATATTCCAACCGAACTCGATCGAGTCCATGAACGCCTTATTTTACAAATTGAGTCGGGTGGAAACATGTGAACAAAAAAATTACAAAAACTAAAAAAAATAATTATTTGAATTTTTAAATGAGAATTTAATTACGACTTAATTCGATTAATTAATATATAAGAAAGGAATATTTTAAAAAAAAATTAACGGCGTCGATAGTGCCACGTCGTGAGACTAACTGGGCCGATAGCGCATGGGCTTGGGCCTTGTTTACAAATGCTATTATTAAATTTTTTTAAAAAAAATTATTTGTTTGATTTTTTTTTTCTTATCTGACATCGATAACATAGCTATTTCATTGAGATAAATAAGACGTAGTCTATCATAACTTGTTCGGGCTTTGAAAAAATTGCACCGACAATGCTCCAGTAAGTCGTGAAACCCATATGAGAGACGGAGAAATAAACAATTTTTTTTTTAAAATTTGGTTGACCCGAAGTTATTGAAGCTACATAGTCCTGATTGAGGTACCCTCTCTAGAGAACCAATCCCGATGACGACTGTGAGAGTCTCACATTGGTTGGGGAGGAGAACGAAACACCCTTTTATAAGGGTGTGGAAACCTTTCTCTAGAATACGCGTTTTAAAGACTTGAGGGGGAGCTCGAAAGGGAAAGGCCAGAGAGGACAATATTTGTTAGCGGTGGATCTGAGTTGTTACAAATGGTATCAGAGTTAGACACCGGACTATGTGCCAGCGAGGACACTGGTCCCAAAGGGGTTGGATTGTGAGAGTCCCACATTGGTTGGGGAGGAGAACGAAACACCCTTCTTAAGGGTGTGGAAGCCTTTCATTAGCAGACGCGTTTTAAAGCCTTGAGGGGGAGCCTGAAAGGGAAAGGCCAAAGAGAATCATATATGGTACTGATGGATCTGGGTTGTTACAAATGGTATCAGAGTCAGACATCGGACTACCAGCGAGGATGCTGGCCCCAAAGGGGGTGGATTGTGAGAGTCCCACATTGGTTAGGGAGGAGAACGTTGTTACAAATGGTATCAGAGTCAGACATCGGACTACCAGCGAGGATGCTGGCCCCAAAGGGGGTGGATTGTGAGAGTCCCACATTGGTTAGGGAGGAGAACGTTGTTACAAATGGTATCAGAGTCAGACATCGGACTACCAGCGAGGATGCTGGCCCCAAAGGGGGTGGATTGTGAGAGTCCCACATTGGTTAGGGAGGAGAACGTTGTTACAAATGGTATCAGAGTCAGACATCGGACTACCAGCGAGGATGCTGGCCCCAAAAGGGGTGGATTGTGAGAGTCCCACATTGGTTAGGGAAGAGAACGAAACACAGTTTATAAAGTCGAGCCATTACAAACTATACTTCTAGAACATGTTTGATATTTATTAATATGATTAATTTTTATAATAATTGAAAGGTGTGTGAACATGTACCATTTGAATTTGACCAGTCAAGGAGATTCCTTAGAAGGTCAAAAAGGAGGCTGAGTTGGCATGCTTCCCAAGCAAAGTGACGTCATCTTGGACGTCACAAAATTATTAATTAATTTTAAATCTCATTTTAAAATTGAAAATTGAAAATAAAATTTAATTTTTTAAACGAAGAAAGTGATGAGGGATACATTTAAAAATCTAGAAGATTATTAAAAATAATTTTTTCACGTGCCACAAAAATTTAGGATTACCCATAGCCTCGAAACTTTGATACTCTTTATAGACATACAAGTTTAGGTATCACTTAGAAACGGCAGAGTAGCAAGAACGAGTATACAAATATTTTACTGACATGAATAAATATTTTTTTCATGTATTTCCGAACATAGGTGAAATTGGACCACACTATTGAATTGGAATGACGAGAAATTAAGTATAAAAAAAAATCTTAACACAAATAAAAATGGATTAATTCGAAATGAGAACCCGACAGGCTATCAAGTAAGAAGAGAAGAAAAGGAACTCGGGTCAAAGCCCATGTCTAGGTCAACCTCGAACGAGGTCAAATTGTGATGTCTTCTTTGGACTTTTTCTTGTCTTGTCGTAGAACAGATATTGTCTTCTCTGACCTTTTCCTTTTAGACTTCCTCTCAAAGTTTTAAAACGGCGTCCTAGCACCCTACTCGGTGTCTAGCTCTATACCATTTGTAACCGCTCAAGCCCACCGCTAACAGATATTCTTTTTAGACTTTCCCTTCTACGCTTCCCCTTAACGTCTAGGTTTCCACACCTTAAAACCGAATCTATTTGCTTTTTAATTATTGAAATATAGACATGTGATGACAATTTTTTTTTTTTTCCCTTTTTTGATAAGGGTGTTTTAGTCGTTTCACGTGAAAGTAATAATCAAGATACATCAAAGTAAAATAAAAAAACAAAACTTTACGTGAAATCCAACTGTCAAGGAAGAAAAAAGCGTCAAATTATTAATAAATAATGATAATAATAATAATAATAAATAAATAAATATATATATATATTAAATACATATCTGCTTGCGTATACTTTTTCATATATTTTATTTTTTTTTAATATATATTTTAATTTTTTATATTAATTGTGGTACCACTTATTATTAATAATTTAATTCTCTTAAATTATTCTTTTATGTCTTACTAATTAAATTATTTTAAATTAATATTTTATTATCTAGTACTATTTTCAATTAATTAATTAACTGCTAACTATATTTAATAATATTTTATTAGCAATATAATTAATTAGTTGTTAAATGAAATTAGTTTAAAATTATTGCTATTAATTAATTAATTAATTATCCCTAACTTAACAAGAGCTTAGTACTTTATCTTATAATTACATATTCTTATGATGAAATTAATTAAATAATTTTTTTTATAACCAAACATTAATATTTTATTATTTCAAGCATTTTGTAGAAATTCAATATATATTAATATTTATTATATATAATTCAATATATATAATAAATTAAAAGAAAATATAGTTATTTACTAATAATTTAATTAAAACATTAATATACGAACGAGGTGTAGCTTACTTTTCGGTAGCTCGATAATAGGAACTCCAAATTTAAACGTGTTTGACTTGAAGCAGTTCTATGTTAGATGATCGATCTTGTAGGAATGAATGAGAATAAAAGATGCTAAAAGAACTCATGTGAGTTTGTCGGGATAGTCTTTGACTCTATGAAGCAATTCAAGTCAAGTAAGTAACGTAATCATGTCACATAAGGACTCGTGTTAGTTTGTGGGGTTAAAGTAACTCGAGTCGAGTAATGTAACAGTCCTAGCCCACCGCTAGCAAATACTGTTCGCTTTGGCTCTTACATATTGTCGTCAGTCTCACAATTTTAAAACACATCTGTTAGGGAGAGGTTTCCTCACCAAGGAATGATTCGTTCCTCTCTCTAACTGATGTGAGATCTCACAATCCACCCCCTTTGAGGGCTCAACGTTCTCGTTGGCACACCACCCAGTGTCTGTCTCTAATACCATTTGTAACAGCTCAAGCGTACCGTTAGCAAATATTGTTCGTTTTGGCTCGTTACATATTGTCATCAGTCTCACTGTTTTAAAATTCGTTTTTAGGGAGAGGTTTCCACACCCTAAAACACATCTGTTAGGGAGAGGTTTCCTTACCCTTATAAGGAATGATTCGTTCCACTCTCTAACCGATGTGGGATCTCACAATCCACCCCCCTTGAGAGCTCAACGTCCTTGTTGGCACACCACCCAGTGTTTGTCTCTAATACCATTTGTAACAGCCCAAGCCTACCATTAGCAGATATTGTCCATTTTGACTCGTTACATATTGTCATCAGTCTCACAGTTTTAAAATGCGTTTTTAGGAAGAGGTTTCCACACCCTTACAAGAAATGTTTTGTACCTCTCTCTAGCCGATGTGGGATCTCACAAGTAATAACTTAAGGAATGCATGAAAATATTGTCACAAGTTACGTAAGTTACGTTACGTTACGTGATCATAACGTAAGGACGTTGAACCCTCTACCCCCTTTGAGGGTTCAACGTCCTTGTTGGCACACCACCCTATGTCTGTCTCTAATACCATTTGTAACAGCTGAAGCCTACCATTAGCAGATATTGTCCGTTTTGGCTCGTTACAAACTGTCATCAGTCTCACGATTCTAAAATCCGTTTTTAGGGAGAGGTTTCCACACCCTTACAAGAAATGTTTCATACCTCTCTCCAACTGATGTAGGATCTCACAAGTAACGTGATCGTAACGTAAGGAATGCATGAAAATACCAAATCTAGATTTGAAATCCCGATACGAATCCGAAGCATGAGTTAGTACACCCGTTCATTATTATTTTCTCTTAAATACTTCAAATAGGTTAAAAACAAAAGAACAAATTGTAGTAGTTGAAACTTGAATTATTGAAATTAGGCATTTTCTAAAATAATTTTTAAAACCCCATTGGTTTGTTTTTTAATGACAAAGTTAAATTATAATTTTTTTAAATGGTCCCAAAATTATTTTAATTACAAATAATTTGGATTATAATAATAAAAATGAAAAAAAAAAAATATTAATTAAAAAATAATTTAATGTGGTACCAACATTCTTATCACCATTGGCACCTTCAATAAATTTATTTAAAATTTGATTTTTTTAGCCTAATTTTATATTTATTTTTGCTAAAACTATAATTAATTAAAACAAATAAATTCAATTTTTAAAAATTAAATCGTTACAAATTTTAAAAAATTGAAATTAAATTTTATTTAAATTTAAGGACTGAATTGATAATAATAACAAAAAGAGAATAGTTCGTTTTTGGGACCAAAGGAATAAATCCTTCGGTCGCTAAAATTAAAAAAGATCATTTTTTGGGACCAAATGAATAAATCACTTCGGGACGAGAGATAAACTCACAGATGTCGAAATTTATGTCCTAAAGTCTAATAATTAATTATTTAATCTTAATAATAATTTTGATTATTTTCTTTGCAATTAAGATTATCTATTGTATGAAAAATCCAGGGTTATTAATGTAATTTTGAACAGTATGTGTGTAACATACCGGAACATCATCTTCAAGTAATAACTTAAACGGTCGTTATAAAATTAAGTTTGAATTCTTGACTCAGTTGCGTTTACTATAGCACCCACTTATCACAATCGCACTTTTGATGATAGCGGACTTGTAATTGTGCAGCACCCACTTCTTAGCAACAAGTGAGTTAAGTCAATTTGTTCTTGCGTCGCCTACGGCTAAGCGACGTATGCTCGAGCCTCTGGCCCCGGTTCAAGAAAAAAGTTTTAGAAAATCGGAGCAGTGAGATTTCGAAAGAGAGTTTTGAAAGATTGAAATTGATGTTATATGTGATGCAAGCAAAAAGGCAACAACAACAGCTTACACATATAACTATGGGGCCCTAAATTATTGAAAAGTTAACTTCTCCCTGCCCGATAGTATTTTTTAAAGCTATTTTTGAAGTATTATTAAATTTTTTAAAATTCATGAAATACTGAGTCAGAGATTTTTTTAAAAAAATTAAATAGTATTTGTGAAATAAAATATTAACGTTTTTTTTAACTTAAAAGGCATTTTTTATTTTTTTTTTTAAATTTAGAAATATATTTTTTTTAGACGAAATACAAAATTGAAAAATATTTTTAATAATTTAAACTAAAAAACTATAAGCTAAAAGATTATATATTAATAACGAACGTCATCGTTCCTTTAGGGTCCGAACATCCCAACCACTCCATTAATGACGTATATCATTGTTTAAAACGTTAGAAGTTTAGATATCTTCGATGAACTAAAAAAAAATTTATGACTTCAAATATGATCTTTAAAATATTTGTTTTTCTACCCGATATAAGGGTTCTTTTAATTCAACAAACGAGAATGTGAGAGATTCGAATTTTTTACTTTTTTAGGTCGTTTTATGTTTTATTCAGCTGAGTGATACTCGTATTTAAATATATGGTTAGAAAAACGATGTAAAAGGGTTTATGCTTCGTTTTTTCTTTTACGAGAATTTGATGCCAAATACATAAGTACGTATGTGGGGTCACATAATGAATTTCCAACCCGTTGCTTTGAAATAGATATCAATTTGAGCATCGTTGTATGCAACTACAGAATTTGAATATGTTAATAGGTATTACTTCGGGTTTAGAACGCGTCTGTTAGAGAAAAGTTTCTATATTGTTAGGTTTTCACACTTTTATAAAGGGTGTTTCGTTCTCCTCCCGAACAAATGTGGGATATCACAATCCACCTCCTTCAGGGTCCAGTGTCCTCGCTGGCACTCGTTCCTTTCTCCAACCCATGTGAGACCACCACCAAATCCACCCCCTTCGGGGTCAGCGTCCTTACTGGCACATCACCTCGTGTCTGGTTCTGATATCATTTGTAACGGCTCAGATCCACCGCTAGCAGATATTGTTCTTTTTGGGTTTCCCCTTTCGGTCTTCCCCTCAAGGTTTTAAAACATGTATGCTAGAGAAAGGTTTCCACACGCTCGGTGTTTCGTTCTCCTCCCTAACCAATGTGGGATATCACAAACTCAACGCTCCAAATAACCCTTCAAAGTTAGATATTCACCCTCTTGAAATATTTTTTTAAAAGTGGTTTCGAGATTCAAATCAATAATGTACGTCCAATATAGCTAAATATTATAATATATTATAATTTTGATTGAATGAACCTAGACCACATCTGAACGAGAGTAACGGTGAAGATATAATGACTAAGAAAAATTTAAAGTAAATGAAAGTTACTATATATATCAACATGGAGCACCTTCATTTTCGATAACTCAATCATAGAAACTCCACAGTTACGTGTGCTTTGCTTGGAGCAATTCTATATTGGGTGACCTCCCGAAAATTTTCTTAAGATGCATGTGAGTGAGGATAAAATATTGTCGAAGGACTCGTGTTCGTCTACTCTAAAAAACGAACCATTTGTAACCTAACCATATCGTAGGAAAATGTCGGGGCTATCAGATGTCAAATTTAAACTTCGTAACCTTATCTGAATTCTGGGTACGGTTTGTTACAGAATTGAAACGAACCAACATAGATCAAATTGTTTAGATTTTAAGAAAGTTGCTAAAAAAAGATAGGAATAGTTTGATAAACAAAGCTTATGGACAAGGTTTGTTCATGGTTGATAATAAGATATCCAAAGTAAGGCATTTGTTCTTCATGATTGATAGCAATGCATAATGCAACTTTTGGAGGCCTTAGAATATCAACTTTTGTAATGGCATGGCATCATTTGTTGTGTTCTTGGGAAGGAATATTCTCTTTGTTCGAGGAATTTAAATAATCGTTAAGACTTCAATGAAAAAAATAAATTGCGGGATATAACCTCGATGGCCTCGCTAGACTGCTTAGGAACTTTTTACCGTTGTCCTCACCTACGACTGGTTGTGATCGGTTGTGTACGTGTTGTCTTGATTGAGGATCTGTCACCACTGTTGAATTCTTATCGGTTATTTATCTTGAGAAAGTTAACAATGACTTTATTATTTTTAAGTGCTGACGTCTTGTAAGTAGAGCTTCTTACTGAGCATTTTTATAGTGACTTATACTATCCGTTTATTTTTAGATGGTACCTGAATTTACATGGCACGTGGTGAGGGTATTTTGGAGAACTCGGGCTCTGAGGGTCAGAGACGGACCAGAGTAATGTGCTAGGTTCTAGTAGCAACTCCGAACAAGTTTTTGCCATTTTGGGAAAGTTTTTATTCCCCGTGTTTTAATAGCAACTCCGATCAATTATAAATATTTTAATTTAAAAAATGCTAAAAATACAATTTTTACATAAATATATTGAATTTTCAAATACTTAAAAGTATATAGTTTCCCTAAACCAAATTTTTCAAAGAAAAAAAAAAAAACCTAAATTATTTTGTTCTTTTTTTATTTTCTATTTAAATATTAGTTAAATTATGTTATTTTATTTTTTATTTAAAATATTTATATATAATTATCAATTATCTTTTACAAATAATTTAAATATATATTTTTAAAAAATTATTAAATCAAAGAAATAAATTAATATTACAAAAAAAATGGCATTTAAAAATGTCTTTAAAATTTAAATGTAATAATTAATATATTTATTACATGACTTTATTTAGCATTTTAATTTAAGCATTAATTCCATTAATATATCTATTACCCAAATAATAAATTTAAATTAAGTTTAATATTTTTTTAATTAAATTATTTAAACTATATCTTAAATTTTATTTAATCAGTTCAAATCTTTTTTTTTTAAATAAAATTAAATATTTTTTTAATTAATTTATTCTTTGTATTAATAAAAATATTCTTAAATTTTGATTTTTTTTTAAAAAAAGTTTTAAAATATCCTTAAATAATTAAAGTGTAATTTAATAATTAAATATTGTTTAAAAATATTAAAGTTTGAATTATACCCTAAAAAAATTATTATTAATTCAATAAATCTCAATCACTCATTATCTTAAATTAAAATTATTAATTCAATAAATCTCAATCACTCATTATCTCTTAATTTTTTTAATCACTATTTATTTAAATTAAGCATTATTTATTTATTAATACTTATCAAAAGTAAAATTCAAGTCATTATTTTATTTATTTATTTATTTATTTATTTATTATTATTCTTATTCTTGCATCGATTTTTCACTTGATTCGTGATTCTCAACAAATAAAATTTATTATTTATTTTTATGAGGATCGGGACATGAATTTCTTATAATCGAGTTCCTAATATAAACTTTTTTTAAAAAAATTTATAATAAATTATTAATTTTAAAAGAAATTTTAATGAATAATTTTCATTTTTCAATATAAACAATGGTATAATATTTAATTTAATTTTTAAAAATTTAAATTTTAATATTATAATTTAATTTTTAACACTTAAAAAAATCTTCTNTATATATATATATATATATATATATATATATATATAATATAGGTGGGGCCGAGAATTAAGTAAGAATGAGGACGAAGAATATAATCTTTATATATATATATATATATAGGGGTCGAGAATTGAGTGAGGATGGAGACCGAGAATATAATCTTTATCCCTGTTTATTTAATCGGATAAAGTGTCTTGTCACTCCCTTTCATTTCAGGTCGAAATGAAAATTCTCGATTCTATTTTATTAATGAATCTCGACTTTTTACTGTTAGAAATTTTTCGGAGCTGTCTCCTATTTCAGGTCTGAACGGAAAATTCTCGGGCTCATTATATCTAAGCCGTTTTGGACTTTTCGAGTTAAATGAACCCTTTACCTTTCCCATATGAAATTCATTGATTTTTAAAGGAAGCAAGTCAAAAAGTTGAATAAATAAATGAACAGTGTGCCCGACAATGGCCACGTTATTCAATCTTCTGGGAAAAGTGTTGTTTTTTGTAATAACAATTTTGCTGTCAGAGCACCGATTCAAGTAATGGACAATCAAGATCTTTACTGTTTCCTGCTCATTTCTTGATGCAAATCCATTACCTGTTTTTGGTTGTAATATTCTATGACGGGTCGAGTACACCGTTAGGAGATATTGTCTTTTTTGGACTTTACTGTACGAGCTTACCTTCAAGATTTTTAAAATGGGTCGGGTAGGAGAGGGTTCCACACCCGTATAAAGGGTATTTCGTTCACCTCACAACCGATGCGGGATCTCATAATTCACCCGTCAAGGCCCAGCGTTCTCGCTGACACACTTGTTCCTTTCTTCAATCGTGTGGGACCCCATCAAATCCATTTCCCCTCACACTCGATGTGGGATCTCATAATACACCCTTCAGGACCCAGCTTCCTAGCTCGTACTGTTCCTTTCTCCAATCAATGTGGGACCCCACCTAATCTACTTTCCCTCACAAACCCGATGTGGGATCTCACAATACACCCTTTAGGACCCAGTGTCATCGCTCGCACTCGTTCCTTTCTCCGATCAATGTGAGACCCCCACCAAATCCACTTTCCCTCACAAACCGACGTGGGATCTCACTATACACCCCTCAAAGACCAACGTCCTTAGTGGCACTCGTTCCTTTCTCCAATCGATGTGGGACCCTCACAAAATCTACTCTCCCTCATAAATCGACGTGGGATCTCACAATACACCCCTCAGGGCCCAACATTCTTGATGACACTCGTTTCTTTCTCCAATCATTGTGGGACCCCACCAAATCCACTTTCCCTCACAAATCGACGTGGGATCTCACAATTCACCCTTCAGGACCCAGTGTCCTCGCTCGNATATATATATATATATATATATATATATATATATATAATATAGGTGGGGCCGAGAATTAAGTAAGAATGNTCATTCCTTTCTCCAATCGATGTGGGACCCCACCAAATCCACTCTCCTTCAGGGTCCACATCACCTTGTGTCTACCCATCTACAAATATTGTCTTCTTTAACTTTTTCTTTCGGGATTACCCTCAAAGTTTTTAAAACACGTATGTTAGGGAGAGGTTTCCACACCTTTACAAAAGGATATTTCGTTCTCCTCTCGAACCGAGGTCGGATCTCCACATGTTCCATGTTGTAGACTAGAGGAGGAAGAAGAAAAGACGAACATCTGTTCTTCAAAAAAGTCAAAACGGCGAATTTTATATTCAGATGAGGGAACAGTTTTACTTAGCTTACAAGCAGACGTGTGGATGTTTCAAAGGATTGTTGGTGGCTTTGAATTTTGGAAAATGGGTTTTGTTTTTCTTTTAAAACCCATCAACAAAATCAAAAAAAGAAGCCCTTTATAAAGCTCTGCCCAAGGAAGTGGTGCCATTAAGAGCTCTTTGTTCTAAGTGCTCCTCCCAGGAGGTGCTCGTGGTGGTGTTCTTTTGCTTTGATCTTCTGCAAGGTTAGGCACCCACTTGTATTTGTTTTTATTTCTTTTTTTGGTGCTTTGGAGCTTTCTTGTGGTTGTGTTGTCCCTTTCCAGGATGGTTTCTGTTGTGGGTATCATTCTTTTTCATGTGGGTTTGGGATAGTTCTTCTCAATGAAGCCTTTGATCATGGTTTTGATCTTGACTGTTCTTGTTTTCTGTGTTTCTTTCCATGGTAGAGCATTTTGGGGAGTTTTTTTGTTCTTCATTTGGTTTCTCATTTGATTTTCAGCTTTTTATGCCATTTTCTGTGAGATCGAACGTCGTTCGTAGGAGAACGAATCGTTCTTTATAAGGGTGTGTAAACTTTTTCCTGTAGACGCGTTCTAGAAACATTGAGGGGAAGCAAGCCCAAAGAGGAGAATATCTACTGGTGGTGAGCTTGAGCCATTACAAATGGTATAAGAGCCCGATATCGGGTGATGTGTCAGTGAGGAAGCTTGGCCTCGAATAGGGTGGACACGAGGCAGTGTGCTAGCAAGGATGCTGAGGTGGATTGTGAGATCCCACATTAGTTGGGGAGGAGAACGAAGCATTCTTTATAAGGGTGTGGAAACCTCTCCTAGTAGATATGTTTTAAAAACCTTGAGGGGAAGCTAGAAAGGAAAAATTCAAAGAGGACAATATTTGCTAGCGGTGGGCTTGAGTCGTTACGAATGGTATCAGAGCTAGACACGGAGCGATGTGCCATCGAGGAGGCTTAACCCCAAAGAGGGGTGGACATGATGCAGTGTGCTAGCAAGGATGCTGGACCCTGGAAGGGGTGGATTGGGGGTCCCACATCGATTGGAGAAGGCAACGAGTGTTAGCGAGGACACTGGGTCCCAAAAAGGGGTGGATTGTGAGATCCCACATTGGTTGAGGAGGAAAACAAAACATTCTTTTAAGGGTGTGGAAACCTCTCCCTAGTAGACGCGTTTTAAAAACTTTGAGGGGAAGCCTGAAGGGGAAATCCCAAAGAGGACAATATCTACTAGCGGTGAGCTTGAGCTGTTACAAATGGTATAAGAGCTAGACACCAAGTGATGTGCCAACGAGGAGGCTTAGCCCCGAAGAAGGTGGATACGAGACGGTGGGCCAACAAGGGGGTGGATTGGGGGGTCCCACATCAATTGGAGAAGGGAAAGTGTTAGCGAGGACACTGGGTCCCAAAAAGGGGTGGACTGTGAGATCCCACATTGGTTAGGGAGGAGAACGAAACATTCTTTATAAGGGTGTGGAAACCTCTCCCTCGTAGACGCGTTTTAAAAACCTTGAGGGAAAACCCGAAAGGGAAAATCCAAAGAGGACAATATCTACTAGCGGTGGGTTCGGGTTCGGGCTTGAGCGGTTACATTTTCTCGTTTGTTCTCTACAAGTTTCTGCTACTTTTTAACCACATATGTTCTAGATTTCAAAGCAATGATTCTAATAAGCCATTCTTTTGTGTACTCTTTTCCAGCTACTAGAACCTGAATTTAAGACACCAAAATGGAGATAGAAAATGGTGTAGATGGAAACTCAAACAACACAGATCATCCAAGCTCATCAAGAAGCAATGAAATGAAGAACAAAAATGAGGACACGAAAACGAAATCGGTTCCGTTCTTCAAGCTGTTCTCCTTTGCCGATTCGACCGATGTTCTTCTAATGATCGTTGGCTCGATCGGTGCCATCGGGAATGGACTCTCTCTACCCCTTATGACCATTTTGTTTGGTGAATTGACTGATTCATTTGGTGTTAATCAGAAAAACACAGATATAGTTAAAGCAGTTTCCAAGGTAAGAGAAGAATCCCTTTTTGTTTTACTACAAGAGAAGCTTCATTTTCATAAATTTTGTTGATTTCAAACTGTTCTTGTGCAGGTCAGTCTCAAATTTGTGTACTTAGCAATTGGATGTGGTGTAGCGGCTTTTATCCGTAAGACTTTTTCGATTCCGAGTGTTGAATTCGTGTTGTGTTGCATAAACTGTAGGATTTCGGATTGGTCGGGGAGGAGAACAAAACACCGTTTATAAGGGTGTGAAAACCTTTCCCTAGCAGACGCGTTTTAAAAACCTTGAAGGGAAGCCTGAAAGGGAAAGCCCAAAGAGGATAATATCTGCTGGCGATGTGCTTGGCCTGTTACAAATGGTATCAGAGCCAGACACGGGGCGATGTGCCAACGAGGAGGCTGTTCTCCGAAGGGGGGTAGACACAAGGCCTGAAAGGGAAAACCCAAAGAGGAGCTAGACACCGGGCGATGTGCCAGCAAGGAGGCTGTTCCTCGAAGGGGGGTAGACACAACGCGGTGTGCCCATATCGATTGGAGAAAGGAACGAGTGCCACTGAGGACGCTGGGCCCTGAAGGGGGGGAGGATTGTAAGATCCCACATTGGTTGGGGAGGAGAACGAAACACCCTTTATAAAGGTGTGGAAACCTCTCTCTAGTAGACACGATTTAAAAACCTTGAGAGGAAGCTCGAAAGGGAAAGCCTTTTGAGGACAATATCTGCTAGCGGTGTGCTTGGACCATTACAAATGGTATTAGAGCTAGACACCGGGCGATGTGCCAAGGAGGAGGCTATTCCCTGGGGGAGGGGGGTAGATACGAGGCAGTGTGCCAGTAAAGACTCTGGCCCCAAAGGGGGTGGATTGTAACTTTCCACATTTGTTAAGGAGGAGAACGAAACACCCTTTATAAGGGTGTGAAAACCTCTCCCCAACAGACACGGTTAAAAACCTTGAGGGGAAGCCCGAAAGGGAAAACCCAAAGAGGACAATATCTGCTAGCGGTGTGCTTGAGCCGTTACATAAACCTTTCTGATTGTCGAATTCTTCGTTTTTTTGTATATCAGAGGTGTCGAGTTGGATGGTCACAGGAGAGAGGCAAGCTTCAAGAATAAGAAGTTTGTATCTCAAAACTATATTGAGACAAGACGTTTCGTTCTTTGATTTGGAAACGAACACCGGAGAGGTGGTCGACAGGATGTCGGGCGACACCGTGCTTATACAAGATGCAATGGGGGAGAAGGTAACGACATTTTCTATAAAACGTTCCAAGAAAAAACGCTCGATGCTTAAGAAATCCATTTCTTCTTCATTCAGGTTGGAAAATGTATACAGCTTATATCAACATTCTTTGGAGGCTTTATAATAGCTTTCATTAAAGGGTGGCTTCTAACGCTCGTCATGTTATCGTCCCTCCCTCTACTCGTGACTTCCGGGGGCATAACATCGCTAGTTATTACCAAAGTGACTTCCCGTGGTCAAGGTGCTTACTCGAAAGCAGCCGATGTCGTCGAGCAGACAATCAGCTCAATTAGAACAGTACGCTATCTAGTTATCGTTGTCTTAGCGACTATCTATTCTTTATCAAAGACGACGCGTAATTCTTTGCTTCTTTGTAGGTTGCATCGTTTACGGGAGAGAAACAAGCTGTGAGCAATTATAAGAAGTTTCTCGTGACTGCTTATCGATCGGGTGTTCACGAAGGCTTGGCCGTCGGACTTGGTTTCGGAACTATTTTAGCTGTAGTTTTCTGCAGCTATTCATTGGCTATATGGTACGGCGCAAAGTTGATTTTGGATAAAGGATACTCGGGAGGAGAAGTTATTAACGTCGTCATTGCCGTGTTAACCGGTTCCATGTAAGTTTTATTTACATTTGTGCCATTGCACGTTACGTAGTTCATCGGAAACGTCGCGTTATAGCTTACTTAACTCGTTGCTAATTATCAGGTCTCTTGGCCAAGCTTCTCCATGCTTAAGTGCATTTGGTGCTGGTCAAGCTGCAGCCTTTAAAATGTTTGAAACTATCAAGAGGAAGCCTTTGATTGATGCTTACGACACGAAAGGAAAGATGTTAGACGATGTTTCGGGCGATATAGAATTGAGAGATGTTCATTTTAGCTATCCTACGAGACCGAACGAGGCAATTTTCAAGGGATTTTCCCTCAAAATCCCGAGCGGTACGACCGCAGCTTTGGTCGGGCAAAGTGGAAGTGGAAAGTCAACTGTGATAAGTCTAATTGAGAGATTCTATGATCCAAGTATGGGTGAAGTTCTTATTGATGGCATTAACCTGAAAGAGCTTCAGCTAAAATGGATTAGAAGCAAAATCGGGCTGGTCAGCCAAGAACCCGTGTTGTTTACATCGAGCATAAGAGATAACATTGCTTATGGAAAAGACGGTGCGAGCAATGACGAGATAAAAGCAGCAGCTGAGCTCGCCAATGCTTGGAAATTTATCGACAAACTTCCTCAGGTATCGACGTTCGCTACGAGTTTAACGCATCAATAGTAGCTTTGAATGTTTAGCTTGTAATATTTGGAGTCTTGATTGAATCTAGGGACTGGACACGCTTGTCGGTGCGCACGGAACTCAGCTTTCTGGTGGTCAGAAGCAGAGAGTTGCCATTGCTCGAGCGATTCTAAAGGATCCACGAATCTTACTTCTAGATGAAGCTACGAGTGCACTCGATGCTGAATCCGAGCATGTTGTGCAAGAAGCATTGGATCGTATCATGCTTAATCGTACTACCGTAATCGTTGCTCATCGTTTAAGCACTGTAAGGAATGCTGACATGATCGCTGTCATTCATAAAGGAAAGATGGTCGAAAAAGGTACTAACAAGTTCTTTCTTCCTTTTTTCGAGCACCCCTCATATTGGTTCACTATTGTTTGTGGGTTATGATCTGTGAGATCCCGTGTCGGTTGGGGAGGAGAACGAAGCATTCTGTATAAGGGTGTGGAAACCTCTCCCTTGTAGACGCGTTTTAAACATCTTGAGGGGAAGCCCGAAAGGGAAAGCCCAAAGAGGACAATATCTGCTAACGGTGAGCTTGGACTGTTACAAATGGTATCAGAGCTAGACACTGGGCGGTGTGTTAGCAAGGACGGTGAGCCTTGTAGGGGGGTGGACACCGGGCGGTGTACCAGCAAGGACGCTAGGCCACAAAGGGGAGTGAATCATGAGATCACACATCGATTGGAGAGAGGAACGAGTGCCAGCGGAGACGCTGGGCCCCGAAGGGGTGTGGATTCTGAGATCCTACATCGGTTGGGGATGATAACGAAACATTCTTTATAAGGGTGTGGACACCTCTCCCTAACAGACACGTTTTAAAAACTTTGAGGGAAAACCCGAAAGGGAAAGCCCAAAGAGGACAATATCTGCTAGCGGTGAGCTTGTTTCTAATATTGACTTTGAATGATCAGGCTCTCACACGGAACTACTAAAGGATCCTGAAGGTCCATACTCACAGCTTATTAAGCTGCAAGAAGTCAGCCAAGAATCCGAAGAAGCTGGAATCGATAAAACGAGACAAGAAAGTACGTCGGGATCGTTTAGAAGATATAGCAAAACAACGTCGATGCAACGATCCATCAGCAGGGGATCTTCCGGAGTAGGAAACAGCAGCAGCCGCCGCTCTCTCTCCGTTTCGTTTGGTTTACCAACAGGAGTTCCTATTTCAGATGTTCCCATGGAAGGTGAAAACACATCTCTCGACGCCATCGAACGATCTCCACCCGTCCCACTCCGTCGACTTGCATATCTCAACAAGCCTGAAATTCCCATCCTTCTACTTGGATCCGTCGCTGCAGTCGTCAACGGCATGGTTCTTCCAATTTTCGGCTTACTATTCGCCAACGCAATCGGAACGTTTTACAAACCACCCGACGAACTCAAAAAGGATTCGAGATTTTGGGCATTGATAATGTTGTTGCTTGGTGTAGCATCATTCATTTCAGCTCCAGCTAAATCATACTTCTTTTCTGTGGCTGGTAACAAGTTAATCCAACGGATAAGATTGCTTTGTTTCGAGAAGATTGTTAACATGGAGATTGCTTGGTTCGATAGGACCGAGAACTCTAGTGGTTCGATCGGGGGTCGCCTTTCGGCTAATGCTGCAACCATACGCGCTCTAGTCGGGGATGCACTAAGTCAACTCGTCGAGAATCTAGCATCTGTTTCAGCTGGTTTAGTCATTGCTTTCGCTTCGAGTTGGGAGTTGGCTTTGATAGTCCTAGCGATGTTTCCCCTTCTTGGACTCAACGCCTTCGTTCAAACAAAGTTTATGACCGGATTTAGTGCTGATTCTAAGGTAAAATCTCTTGAGGTCGAGATCTTCGTATGAGTATCCGTTGACATCGTTCATCGTTTTGTAGTTGATGTGATCTTCGTATTAGTATCTGTTGACATCGTTTATCGTTTTGTAGTTGATGTGATCTTCGTATGAGTATCTGTTGACATCGTTTATCGTTTTGTAGTTGATGTACGAACAAGCTAGCCAAGTTGCTACCGACGCGGTGGGGAGTATAAGAACAGTTGCATCATTTTGTGCTGAAGAAAAGGTGATGGAACTATACAAAAAGAAATGTGAAGGGCCATTGAAATCAGGCATAAGACAAGGTTTGATCAGTGGGACAGGATTTGGAGTATCATTCTTTTTGTTATTTGCTGTCTACGCCACGACATTCTACGCCGGTGCTCATTTCGTTCAAGACGGCAAAGCATCTGTCTCCGACATCTTTCGGGTAAGTACCTGTCGAACCGAACGTATGGTCATCTCGTACTCTCGTAATACTTACAACTCGTGTTTCGTTTGGTAGGTTTTCTTTGCTTTGACCATGGCTTCTATTGCCATTTCTCAATCGAGTTCGCTTGCACCCGACTCTTCAAAGGCAAAAGACGCCACGGCTTCCATATTTTCCATGATTGATCGAAAATCCGAAATCGACCCGAGTATCGAAATAGGTGAAACATTGGAAAATTTAAAGGGTGAGATCGAGTTTCGACATGTAAGCTTCAAGTATCCTTCTAGACCTGACGTTCAAATTCTCCGAGACCTTAGCTTGACTATCCGATCGGGCAAGGTATCGTTTTTTTTACCGATTACTCGAACATTCATTGAAAAAACGTTGCCCGAGTTTTCATTTTTGTGATTCTTTGTTTCAGACTGTTGCTTTGGTTGGAGAAAGTGGCTGTGGGAAATCCACAGTCATTTCACTATTGCAAAGGTTTTATGATCCTGATTCTGGTAGTATCACTCTTGATGGAATAGAGATTCATAAGTTTCAACTAAAATGGTTGAGACAACAAATGGGGTTAGTGAGTCAAGAGCCCGTCCTCTTCAACGACACGATTCGAGCTAACATTGCGTACGGGAAGGGCGGAGATGCAACCGAGAGTGAGATAATTGCTGCATCTGAGCTTTCCAACGCTCACAAGTTCATCAGTGGTTTGCAACAGGTGAGAAAATGTGATGTCCCACATTGGTTGGGGAGGAGAACAAACCACCCTTTACAAGGGTGTTCCCCGAAGGGGTAGACATGAGGTGGTGTGCCAGTAAGGATGCTGGGCCCCCCAAGGGGGTGGATTGTGATGTCCGACATTGGTTGGGGAGGAGAACAAACCACTCTTTATAAGGGTGTGGAAACCTTCCCCTATTAGATGCGTTTTAAAGCCTTAAGGGGGAACGCTTAAGGTGAGCCCAAAGAGGACCCAAGGAGGACAATATCTGCCCGTGGTGGACATAGGAAAGAGGACAATATCTGCTAGTGTTGGACCTGATGAAACGTTTTGTTGTTCATCACGTATTTTTTTACTTACCTAACTCAAACCACTTAACAATGTAGGGCTATGACTCGGTGGTCGGAGAGAGGGGAGGTCAGCTATCAGGTGGTCAAAAGCAACGAGTAGCGATCGCTCGAGCGATTGTAAAGAGCCCGAAGATTCTACTGTTGGACGAGGCTACGAGTGCACTGGATGCTGAATCAGAAAGAGTCGTTCAAGATGCTTTGGATAAAGTGATGGTGAACCGAACAACCGTAGTAGTGGCTCATAGATTAAGCACGATAAAAAACGCCGACATAATTGCGGTGGTGAAAAATGGAGTGATCGTGGAGAAAGGAAAGCATGATACTTTGATTAATATCAAAGATGGGTTTTATGCTTCCTTGGTTCAACTCCACACAAATACTTCAACTTCATAACCTTAATCTATATATATATATATATATATATATATATANTAATTTCTTATTTTTTGGGATTTTTTTTTAATAAATTAGGGTTTGGATTTAGGGGTGAAGTTGTAATTTCATGTATTGCCATGTTTGGTTGAGAAATTTGTGTATTTGTCCAAAGTTAATGAAAAAAAATTTATTTGTTAAAAGTACCTGAAAAGTGAATAAAGTGAAAATATTTTCGCCAGTAGTTCAAGCCTGAACCTCCTGAACCTGACTGCTAGCAGATATTATTCGTTTTAATCTATTAAAATGTGTCTACTAGTGAGAGATATTCATAACTGATCACTACCGTCTTAGATAATATATATAAACATCATAACGTAGTTAAACATTATTATAGAACTAAATACAGTAAATGCCGACACGTCCTGATTGGTTACAATAAGAGTAAGGAAAAAAAATAAAAATAATTAGAATCTAGAATGATCGGTCTCAAAATTAGAATAAAATTTTCAAACTATTGAGAAAGATTTAATAAAACTGATTTTCTATCGATCTAATTTTGTGTCCATAACTCTTAAAATAATTTAGAATCCTTCTTCAACATGTACTAAATGTTAATTAGAAGTTAGGTAGACACTAGAACGATCCAAACATTTTGGACAATTTTTTATAAAATATTTAAAATCATTTACTTCCCATCCATCGCGATGAAAAAAACGATGAATTGAAAATTAAAAAAAAAAAAATCTTTAAAAAATTTGACAATTACTTTCCAACGGCAAAAATTCCCAATTTCAAAACATACACTAAAATGAAAACAATATACTTTAAAATTACTCAAATATATACCTAATCTATTAACATTAAACACACTATGTTTTGGAATCAGAATAACCTAAATATATATCTAAATCATAATTGTTACAGTTGGTATTTAAAAATAGTATAAAATATATAAATAGTCTAGTTCGTATCGAACGGTTGTTTCTTCATATTTATTCCATATAAGTCTGCTCGATCTTTAGTTTTGTTTGATTCTAAATAAAATTAAAGTAGATTTTGATATTTTGGCTGCGTGAACGAAACGTTCATTTTCAATATATAAAATATTACTCTTTAAAATTTATAATTAGATAGATATTGTCGTCAAGATTTAAAGAATATCGAACCGAAGTTGATGACATCGGGACGACTTTTGAACTAATGGTTGACATAAAAGACCAAAAAGTGAAAGCATTAAAAACTTAGCACATGACATGAGCACACAATTGGTGGAAATGAAGCAGGATAAGGTTTAATGGGGGGCTACCACCCACCTACCATCTCCTTCTCATTAATTCCTTCCTCACATCTATCTCATCGTCTACTATCGATTAAAATTCGGACAATTTTTAAATTTGTATCTAATATGTTCGTTAGTCAAATTCAACGTGTAGAGACCAAGAAGACAGTTAAATACCTATTAAACATATAACCATGGACTCCCAAATACTTTTTGAAAACTAGAGATCTATACGACACGATGCAACATTAATAGTTTATGAGACTAAACTTATATTTAACGAACAATAAAAGTTGTTTTTAGTTGGACTCTAAACGAACCGTAAAAGCTAATAGGGAGCTTGTTGTAGTTTAGGGGTACTTTCGTAATTTCACTTGATAATAACACCATAAAAACGAAGAAAATAGGGAAGCAGAAATTTGCACCTCTAAGCTGAAGTGTATGTTAAAAAGCTTTTCCCATCAAGTGAAGCCAATGGTGTGATGTTTGCTCATGTCTGTTATCAACAAAAAAAAAAAAAGCTAAGCACAAACAAAATAAGAGGATTAGCCCATTTCAATAATTGTATGATATCGTCTACTTCAAATTCAAATCGATAGGTAAGATCTATGTGACTAAAGGTACGTACCTAAGGTGAGAAGAGGTCTCCGCACTAAAGATCTCCCGTTGATAGTAGAGGAACCAACCCGCCTATTATAGTGGGGTAGCCCAAAAGCCGTCAACGACAATGCGTCTTCTTCTTTCATTTTCATTTCCAAATCAAAATTTAAGACACCAAAGTATGTGCTTTAGGCGAGAAGAGGTCAACTCACAAAAGAGATCCCACCGACAGTTGAGGAACCAACTCGCCTGTTGTGGCGGGGCGGCCCAAAAACCGTCAATGATAATGTCTTTTTCTTTCATTATCATTTCAAAATAAAAAAGTAAGAAATCAAAGAAGCCTCTTCACCAAAGTATGTGGCTAAGGCGAGAAGTGGTCACCTCACTAAAGAGCTCCCGCCGACAGTAGAGTAACCAACCCGCCTATTATGGTGGGGTAGCTCAAAAATCGTCAACGACAATGCGTTTTCTTCTTTCATTTTCATTTCCAAATCAAAAATTAAAATACCAAATAAACCTTTTCACTAAAGTACGTGCCTAAGGCGAGAAGAGGTCTCCTCACTAAAGACCTAGGAACCAATCCACCTATTGTGGCAGGGCGGCCCAAAACCATTAACGATAATGACTTCTTCTTTCATTATCATTTCCAAATCAAAAGGTAAGACATCAAAGAGGTCTCTCCACCAAAGTACGTGCCTAAGGCAAGAAGAGGTTACTTCACTAAAGATCTTCCACCGACAATAGAGGAACCAACCCGCCTATTGTGGCAGGACAGCCCAAAAACCGTCAACGATAACGTCTTCTTCATTCATTATCATTTCCAAATCAAAAGGTAAGACATCAAAGAAGCCTCTCCACCAAAGTACATGCCTAAGTCGAAAAGAGGTCACCTCACTAAAAAGCTATTTCAAAAGGGAAAAAGTATGGTGGAATGAATCAAAACAGTAGCAAAAAAAAGGCAATGATTGTAAAGAAAAAAGAAGTCCCTCTAGATTTTGATCACAAACAAACAAAATCAAGAAAAATGCATTTAGATTAACACAATTAAAGCCATTAAACAGAGCCCAACAAGCCAAATCTTGGAAACAATCAGCAAAATGGCACAAGCTATGATATCTCTCCTATCAGAACAATGAACAATTAAGAACAANTTTTTTTTTTTTTTTTTTTTTTTTTTTTTAATCTTTTTAAAAATAATAAATAATAAATTTATTGACGGTTCGGTAATAGCCTTACGATATGGCTGCCCCCGACTTACGACGTTTTTTTTCTATTACTGCAACGTGCCAATCGAAGCAGAACGGCTACCACCGAAAGTGTGCTAAGTTTTGGAAAACGACGGGCTTCCCTCAAGGTGACACTGAAGGTCTACCTCCTTTAGTAGCTCGGTATCGGGAATCAATGTGTTTTTCAACACCCGAAGGTAGCCGCATAAACCTAAAAGCAAGTGGGTGGATGCACGTTTGTACGTTATTTTAGCAAAAGTTCTTGATATTTGATCATGAGTCTGGAATGTAACGCCCCAGATCCACCGCTAGCAGATATTGTCCTCTTTAGGCTTCCTCTCAAGGCTTTAAAACGCGTCTGCTAGGGGAAGGTTTCTACACCCTTAAGGGCATTTTTTTCTCCTCCCCGACCAATGTGGGACATCACAATCCACCCCCATTCGGGACNAATTAAGAACAATTAAGAACAATTAAGAACAATTACGAACAATTAAGAACAATTTTCAATGTCATAAACAGAGATAGATATAAGAACAATGCTTAAATATGGCAGCCAAAGCAGTTACAGGTCTTGGGAGTAAACGAGCAAAAGCCAAAGGGCCGATTAGGAATGTTACAGTTTATGGCATAGCAACAGGGAGAAGGAAGGCACATTCCTCTAGCGCCGCCGCAGCAGGTACAGAGAGCACAAACCTGGAAGCTCTTCAACTGCCGCCGGTTGCCATTCATCGCCACCGCCGTCATCGTCTCAACGTTCTCCATTAATGGCACCATCATCGGTTCTTGATCGGACCACCGATTACCCTAAAAAACAACAAAAAAACACATAATCAACTCACTGAACTAATCGATTTGGAGCAAATCGAAACCAAATGAGGTTTCGATTTTCGATTACTCACGTGGTTTGAGGTCGCTTCAATGGCGTCATGGGCAAGAAACAGCACAAAAATGAGACGAAATACGACGCCATAACGCAACATTCTGAGAAAAATGGAGAAATTCGAGAGGTTTTGAGAAGATTTACAAGTCGAGAAAGTGGAATGTGAGTGATTTAGCTTCTCATTTTGTTCTTGAACATCAAGAACTCTTGAATTGATAGCAGCTGGAGAAGCATTAGCGCAAATCACGCACTCATAGGCCTTTCTGAACAAGAAAGAATGGCCCTCGTGAATGGTGAACAAATTTCTCTTTGTTTGGTCTTTTTTGTATTAAAATAAGCAANGTCATCGCTGACACTCGTTCCTTTCTCCAATCGATGTGGGACGGCCACCAAATCCACCCCCTTTGGGGCCAGCTTCCTTACTGGCACACCGCCTCATGTCTACCCCATTCGGGGAACAACGAGAAGGCTGGCACATCGTCCGGTGTCTGGCTCTGATACCCTTTGTAATGCCCCAGATCTACCGTTAGCAGATATTGTCCTCTTTGGGCTTTCTCTTTCGGGATTCCCCTCAAGGCTTTAAAACGCGTCTGCTCGGAGAAGGTTTCCACACTCTTTAAAGGGAGTGTTGTTCTCCTTCCCAACCAATGTGGGACTTGTAAAAAGAGTAGTGCGGCGGTTTTACTCTAATTCATGAAAACAGTCGAGAAAGTGCTTATTCAAATTTTCAAGACACGCTTGGAGGTGAAATACTCGAGCTTGACCGAATTACTATAAAAATTATGTATTAGAATTTCTAACTATTTTCTATTCAATTGTGAAATTATTATTGTGATTTATTGCATATTTTACTATTACGTGCCAATCGAAGCAGAATGGTTACCACCAAAAGTGTGCTAAGTTCGGGAAAACGGCGGGCTTCCCTCAGGGTGACACTGAAGGTCTACCTCCTTTAGTAGCTCGGTATAAGGAATCAATGAGTTTTTCAACACTCGAAGGTAGCCGCATAAACCTAAAAGAGAGTGGATGGATGCACGTTCATACATTATTTGATCATGAGTAGTGGAATGTAACGCCCCAGATCCACCGCTAGTAGATATTGTCCTCTTTGGGCAGGCTTTAAAACGCGTCTGTTAGGGGAAGGTTTCCGTACCCTTATAATGGGTGTTTTGTTATACTCTCCAACCAATGTGGGACATCACAAAACGACTCCAACCACTTGAACCAATCCAACCTAAGAATTAAACGATTAAATTAAGTCTTATTACAATCGAAACCCGGCCATTATAGCACGTGTGTCGCCCAGGGCATAAGGGGCACATGACTTGACGTCATCCTCACCTTCCTCCGGCTTATCACTGGCAGTTTGCTCAGGGTTCCAACCTCAACGGTTAGCAACTAAACACGAGGGTTGCACTCGTTGCGGGACTTAACCCAACACCTTACGTCATGAGCTGACGACAGTCATGCACCACCTGTGTCCGTGTTCCCGAAGGCACCCCTCTGTTTCAAGAGGATTCGCGGCATGTTAAGCCCGACCAATCTAACATCCCTAATTTATAATAAATTCATTATTTTAATTCACAGTTTAACGCCGGTCAGAATATTTATCAAAATAATAATAATAATAATAATAAACAATAAAATAAAAAGCTTCCTGGTTTTGTTGGCTATGGTGGAGCTCTAGCTTGTAAGAAAGATATCCTTCTTGGTCTACAATTGGCAGCAATCCAATGCCGATCTGTTCTTATTTTCAATCGAGGGAGATTCCACCATCTTAACATCATTCTCCGATTCCGATTCCGATTCCGATTCCCAGAATCACAAATTCCATCTACTACTAATCCGTTCTTCCTCAATGGGTTTGCGTTCAAATCCTATTCGGAAGCTCTCTTTCTCTCCTTTTCTCCTCCTTCTTCTTCTCGTTTCTCTGTTTGCCTCCGTTCAGGTATTAATCTGCCATTTCTCTACCTTTTTTCTGTGTCAATGGAGTTCTTATGGGTTTGATTTTGTAATGTGTTGGGGTTTTTTAGGGTTTTTCTGCGGAATTTGAGAAAGTGGAGTTGGATGGACCTAAAGATCTCGGTCGACGGAGTAAGGTGAGTGCGATTCGTTATCTTTCTTGTTTTTTCTTTGGATGAAGATATTTTATGATGCATGTGAAATTTTTGGTGAGGACTCTGGTGCTGTGGTGGTGGCCATCGTGGGAGTCGAGGATTGTTGAGGATTGTTGGGAGGGAGTCCCACATTGTAATTTAGAGAATGATCATGGGTTTGTAAGTAAGGAATACATTTCCATTGGTATGAGGCATTTGGGGGAAGCCCGAAAACAAAACCATCAGAGCTTATGCTCAAAGTGGACAATTCATATCATTGTGGAGATCCGGATTCCTATCATGGAATTAGAGTCATGCCCTTAACTTAGCTATGTCAATAGAATCCTCAAATGTCGAACAAAGAAGTTGGAACCATCGAAAGTGTAAGTCAAAAGTGACTCAAGTGTCGAACAAAGGGTGTACTTTGTTTGAGGGCTCCAGAGAAAGGAGTCGAGCCTCAATTAAGGGGAGGCTGTTTGAGGGCTCCATAGGCTTCAGGGGAGGCTCTATGGTGTACTTTGTTCGAGGGGAGGATTGTTAAGGATTGTTGGGAGGGAGTCCCACGTTGTAATTTAGGGAATGTTCACGGGTTTATAAGTAACAAATATGTCTCCATTGGTATGAGGTCTTTTGGGGAAGCCCAAAAACAAGGCCACGAGAGCTTATGATCAAAGTGGACAATATCATATCATTGTGAAGATCCGGATTCCTAACTAGGAGGAGGGGGCTTATGGGTTCATTGTACATTGTAATGGAACTAACTATTGCGGATTTTAATTGTTGAGAGTTCAGAACTTTTTGCTATCTGTTTGTGTATGAAAAGGGGAAACGATGAAATTCCAGGGGGCCGTGTGGAAGATGGGTTGATATATTATGTGCCCTCTAGCTAATACCATTGGAACTGGCATGTATTGATTCAATTGGTGTTGCTGGTTTTGTTTGGAGAACTTAGAGAAGGCCACCTGACTTTGGGTTTATGATATTTTAGGAGCCTATAGGAAGAGTTTTCAGAATGTAGGTTTTAAATTTTTTTCATAAGGTTCCACGTCGGTTGGAAAGGGGAACGAAGCATTCCTTATAAGGGTGTGGAAACCTCTCCCTAACTCGTTTTAAAGTCGTGAGGCTGACAACGATATGTAGCGGGCCAAAGCGGACAATATCTGCTAGTGGTGGGTTTGGGTTGTTACAAATGGTATCAGAGCTAGACATCAAGCGGTGTGCCAGCGAGGACGCTGGCCCCCAGTGGGGTGGATTGTGAGATACCACATCGGTTGGAGAGGGGAACGTAACATTCTTTATAAGGGTGTGGAAACCTCTCCCTAGAAAACGCGTAATGGAGAAACTCAGAAAGGAAGACTCAAAAACCTTGAGAGGAAGTTCGAAAGGAAAAGCCCAAAGAGGATAGTATCTAGATCAGTACCGGTTCCGCTGCGTAACTCTGAAAAACGTGTTTTAAAACCTTGAGAAGAAGTCCGGAAGGGAAAGCCCAACAAAGAGGACAATATCCGCTAGCGGTGACTCTTTTCTTTTCTTCTTTAAATTCTAGTTTCAGTTCTTTCATGACGTTATACTCGTCTGTATTTCCTCATTAGATTTCCTTGAGCAACGCCGATACGGTTGCTGCAAATAAGGATGGTGTGGACTCAAAAGATCTTAATCTTGACCTGGACTCCATTGGCCTCGGAGTCTTCGACGCGTTCTTTGCAAGTTTGTCCATGATAATTGTCAGTGAGGTTGGTGTAATTGATTCTAGAGTTATCAACATGAACTGAAAAGACTCTAGATGGGAAATGAAAGTTTTGAACCTAACTTCTTGCCTGTTCGAGTTCAATTATTTTAACTTTTCTGGAATGATTGTGCGTAGATTGGAGACGAGACGTTTATAATAGCTGCACTTATGGCTATGCGCCACCCCAAGTCCATTGTTTTATCTGGTGCGCTCACTGCTCTGATTGTAATGACAGTAAGTCGAATAGATTCTTCATTTTCATAGTATGATTTTGTATGTGTTATTTGAACTCGTTACAACTGCACGTCACGTTTTTTTCTCCGGTGAATAAGAGTAGAACTGTTTCCATGACCATTAGGTACTATCAACTGGTTTAGGTAGGATCGTGCCAAATTTGATATCGAGGAAACATACCAATAATGCTGCTACAGGTACGTACATACTATTTTACACTAAGTGTCTATAGTGTAGAGCTTGGAATAACGATTCCAACGCCTTTTGAATCACTCAAATTGGAGCTAATTTGCATACTTTTGTTAGAGTTCTTATTTTTCTTCGTCCCTTTCGAGTCGGCTAATTCAACATTGATATCGACTTATAGTAACGTTCTCTGCAGTTCTGTATGCATTTTTTGGATTGCGGTTACTTTACATTGCTTGGAGATCCAAATCGGATTCAAAATCTTCCACGAAAAAGGAAATGGAAGAAGTATGATATCTTCCACACCTTTTGCAGTTTGATGGTTGTTCTCCCTTCATTTTGATTGGATTCTTGTCTGCACTTTGATTTGTTATCTGGTTTTATTTCTGATTCTTGAAGTGTTTTTTGTTGTTTCTATTGAACTTTTGTGCCAAAGATTTCGTGATTCATGATCTATGACATGAAGATGATAGAGAACCTACTAAAGTGGACTATTATAATCGTTGTATCATATCTTTGTATTTATGTAACAGCCTAAGTCCACCGCTTGTAGATATTGTTCGCTTTGCCCTTTACATATCATCGTCAGTCTCATGGTTTTCAAAACGCGTCTACTAGGGAGAGGTTTCCACACCCTTATAAGAAATGTTTCGTTCCCCTCTCCAACCGATGTGGGATCTGACAATCCACCCCCTTGGATGCCCAACGTGTCTATCTCTGATACCATTTGTAACAGCTCAAACCCACTACTAACATATATGTTCGCTTTGGCCTGTTAGTATTGTCGTCAACCTCATGGTTTTTAAAACATGTCTACTAGGGAGAGGTTTCTACACCCTTACAAGGAATGCTTCGTTCCCCTCTCCAACCGATGTGGGATCTCACAATCCACCCCCTTGGAGGCCTAGCTTGTCTAGCTCTGGTACCCCCAAGCCCACTGCTAGCAGATATTGTCTGCTTTGGCTTGTAACGTATTGCCGTCCACCTCACGGTTTTTAAAACTTATATACTAGAGAGAGATTTTCACACTCTTATAAGTAATACTTCGTTCCCCTCTCCAACCGACGTGGGATCTCACAACTCATAAGAGTATTTCATGTTTCATAGCGTTGTTAGTTGCTATCTGCCCTTCTGATATTTGGATTTGTAAATTTTTATTCTCTGAACCGTACCGAATCTTGTTGCCTGTCGTTTACGCCTTGCATGAGTAAATATATCGATAATTCGTCTGTTTTAATCTTGTTATCTCTGAAGAAAGCATGTGGCCATTTTAGCTACATATGGGATTTCTCTACAGGATTGTGAATTCATATCATTCAATTGATTATAATCTTTATTCAGGCTCCTTGATCCTAGCATTCTCTTGTTCTCGTGTTCAGGTAGAGGAGAAGCTTGAATCTGGACAATCCAAGACGTCCTTCCGCCGCTTCTTTCTGCGATTTTGTACTCCCATATTCTTGGAGGTCCACAAACTGCTTACTATATCACTGATTGGGCATCTAACTATATTATCACTGATTGAGATGCATATTACATTTCATATTTGTAATTCCTTAGCTGATTTTGGCGATAGTTTTGGCTTTGCAGTCGTTTATTTTGACGTTTCTTGCCGAGTGGGGGGATCGAAGTCAGATAGCAACAATCGCTGTAAGTTATTCCGTTTAATTGTATGTTTTGTTTGTTTGGCATCATCAAGTTGGTCCTGGTTAGTTTCCAATTTTCCAGTTCTTACTCCCATGGAAGTTGGATTGATCCATGGTTTCCAATAGATTTTGAAACTCGAAATCTGAGGCCCCGTTTGATAACCATTTTAGTTTTTACAGGTTTTTGAAACACGTTTGAACTTTGATAGGTAAAAGTAGTGTTCATAAGCTTAGTTTTTGCCCAAATGGTTATCAAACGGAGAGTAACCGTTACATGTGGACTCTGAATACTTGTCCATGATCTATACACCTGCTTTTCTTAGGTTCACGTTAAACGATTTTGCCTAAAAAACTTATAGCTACAAGACTAGATTCAGAATGTTTATAAGATAGAGATGAAGATGGAGGATTTGGAAGAAAGAAGTTCTTTGATTTTGAATAATAGTCGAGATGACAGGGAGCTCATTAGATCTTTACCTAAACCGATTTTTTTCGACACTCGGTTCCCCTCTCCTTTGACAAGAAGATGTTCCTTCAGAACCCTCTCCTTTGCATCATCAAGTCGACGTTCAGTTTACTTTTTGGATTAGGAACTCTTAGTCGAGCTGATGGCGAGATCGATTCTGTGTTCNGGGGGGGGGGAAGAAAAAAAGAGGAACCACCGCCTAATAGTGCTTTTACGAAAGAGCCTAACTAAGAGGACCTTTTTCTAGATGTTGAAGAGGTGAGTAAGAGGCTAATACCTTCTCGACACTATCGAACCTGAAATCCACTCTATTGCAGCTAGCAACACACAAAAATGCTCTTGGAGTGGCTGTGGGAGCCATATTGGGGCATTCAATTTGTACATCAATGGCTGTGATTGGTGGAAGCTTGTTGGCATCAAAGATATCTCAAGGCACTGTTGCAACAGTTGGAGGCTTGCTCTTCCTTGGCTTCTCCTTTTCTTCCTATTTCTTCCCCCCTCTATAAGTCTCTTTTTTTTCTTTTTTAGTAGTTCGGGGAAGTCGGATGTTTTGGCCTTTTCGTGTATCGATTTAGCTTACGGAATATGTATACGTACGGATATTAACGCTATAGTTTCAAATGGAAATTCATGTATAGTCTTTTTGTACTCGAGGTTGAAGAGCATCAAAATTTGGATGTTCGGGTGGGTAACGAGCATGTTGAATTGGTTTCTCTTGTTCGATATCTTGTGGAATTTTGATATTTTGGCCTTTTCGTGTATCAATCTAGCATATGGTATACATGTACGTACAAATATTAACTCTATAGTTCAAAAGGAAATTTATGTATAGTCTTTTTGTACTCAAGGTCGAAGAGCATCGATACTTGGATGTTTGGGCGGGTGATGAGCCTCTTGAATTGGTTTCTCTTGTTTGATATCTTGGGGAAGTTTAATATTTTGGGCTTTTCATGTATCGATCTAGCTTACGAAATACATATATGTACTTCTTGTACTCGAGGTTGAAGAGCATCAAAATTTGGATGTTCGAGCGGGTGATGAGCCTCTTGAATTGCTTTCTCTCGTTCGATATCTTGGGGAAGTCCGATATCTTGGCCTTTTTGTGTGTATTGATCTAGCATACGAAATACATATACGTATCGATATTAACTCTATAATTCAAAAGGAAATTCATGTATAGTCTTTAACCACATTTTAAACACAAGTTTTGAATTTTTTTCAACAAAATGAACATAAAGTTAAGTTAATAAAAATACCGATAAATTTAGTTAAAAAAAAAATTAATATTATTTTTAAACTTTAAAAAAAAAGTTTTAAAAATATCTTTACATGGCTTTTCGAAATTATTAATATTTTATTTAAAAAATATTATTGAATTTTAAATATTTTATTAATATTCTTCCATTTTTTTAAAAGTTTAAAAATATTTTTAGTAATTTGTTTAAAATTTAATTTTACTCTTTATCTTTATAAAAAAAAAAATTCACAAAAATTCTTATAATTAATAAAAAGTTAGTATTAACGATAATATATATATATATATATATATATATATATATATATATATATATATATATAATAAACGTGTTTTTAGAAGTTTTTAAAAAATTTTAGAATATTAATAAACTTTTGAATACTCAAAAATATTTTTTAAGCGTTCTTTAAAGAGTATTAAAGTTTAAGGGTATTTTGGGATTTTAAGAATATTATTGAAAGTTTTTTAAAAAAATAATTTTTATTAATTTAATTTTATTATTAATACTACTTTTTTTAATGGGTATTTTGTCCAAGACCATTACTTTCGGGGATTGATTTCTGGAATACCTTTGGCTCAGGGAGCTTTACACGATCCATTGGTTGAAATGGGCAGCCACCAATGAGTTTGAATTTGGTTTCTGGGTTTCATCATCACTGTAATGCTCTGTTTCAAATCCTTTCTTCTCAGACGCCAAACACAAGCTGGGGGAAGAATCATCACTTTCTTTCACCTACATTGTTGAAGAAGGTGTTGTAAAATGAGATGGATGAATCCGTGCAGCGGAGGCTTTGCTTCGACTGCTTTTCTGAAACTTACCCATTGCGTTTCTCAAGTTTCCATGGCACAAAAAATCATTCCATTTAACTTGTCTGAGCATCAGCTGTTCAAATCATGTCGCTACCACTCTTCAAATGATGATTCGGCCAATACCCTTCATGCCAAGATGGTAAAAAATGGTTCTATTTTGTATTTAGGAAAGTTCGTTATGAGTTCCTATGTGAAATCTGAGAAATTAGACGATGCACAGAAAGTGTTCGACGAAATGCCCCATAGAGATGTACTTTCATGGACGGTACTTATATCGGGTTTTGCTAGAGTAAATTGTTCTGAAATGGCATTGCAACTGTTTAGAGAAATGCTGGTTGATGGGGTTTGTCCAAATCATTTTACTTTGTCTTGTGTTCTTAAACTTTGTTCTAGAGTTGGTGATTTGCAAATGGGAAAGGGGATTCATGGATGGATTCTTAGAAGTGGGGTTAATTTAGATGTTGTCTTGGAGAATTCTATGCTTGATTTGTATGCAAAGTTTGATGCATTTGATTATACCAAACAATTGTTTGATTCAATGAAAGAAAAGAGTACTGCTACTTACAATATCATGCTTGGTGTGTATGTCCGTAGTTGTGATGTTAACAAATCTCTTGATTTATTCAGAAACTTGCCTTGCAGAGATACGGCGAGTTGGAATACGATTATATGTGGGCTAATGCAAGGTGGGTATCTGAATACAGCTATGGAGCTACTTTATGAGATGGTGAAGAACGAACCCGAGTTTAACGAAGTTACTTCTTCCATAGCTTTAAGTGTGGTTTCTTCTTTACTGATTATTGAGCTAGGTAGACAAGTACATGGCCGAATTTTCAGGTTCGGGCTTCATAGTGATGGATTTGTAAATAGTTCATTGATAAATATGTATGTTAAGTGTGGAAATTTGGAAAAAGCATCGGTTATATACAGTCAAATGCCTTCAAATTTTGGGAAGAGACAAGATTCGAACATTGTATGTAGCAACACGATGACAGAAATTGTTTCGCGGAGCTCAATAGTGTCTGGATATGTTCAAAATGGCAAGTATGAAGATTCCTTCAAAACTTTTGTTTCTATGGTCCGTGAACGAGCTGTGATGGACAGATTTACCATTGCAAGCATCATATCGGCGTGTTCTAATGCTGGCGTTTTAGAGCTTGGACGTCAAATCCATGCTTATATTCAGAAAACTGGGGAACAGCTTGATGCTCACCTAGCTTCCTCCTTGATTGACATGTACGCTAAAGGTGGGAGTTTGGATTGTGCCTATCAAATTTTTGAGCAAACGTCTTACTTAAATGTTGTGACATGGACTTCCATGATTACTGGATGTGCTTTGCACGGTCAAGGTAAGGAAGCCATTCGACTGTTTGAACAGATGAGATATGAGGGAATCATACCAAATGAGGTTACTTTTATAGGAGTTTTAACAGCTTGCAGTCATGCAGGGCTGCTCGATGAAGGCCGTCTATATTTTAACATGATGAAAGATGTTTATGCAATTGAGCCGAAGGTTGAGCATTTCACTTGTATGGTAGATCTTTACGGTCGAGCTGGATGCTTGAACGAAGTCAAAGAGTTCATCTACCAGAATGATTTATCACACCATAGTGCAGTTTGGAAGGCATTTCTATCGTCTTGTCGGCTTTACAAGGACATCGAAATGGGAAATTGGGTTTCTGAGAAGTTGTTTAAACTCGAACCACGAGATGAAGGGCCTTATGTTTTACTATCAAACATGTGCTCCAGCAATCAAAAGTGGGAAGAAGCTTCCAAAACAAGAAGATCTATGCAACACAGAGGGATTAGCAAAACACCTGGCCAATCTTGGATTCATGTGAAAAACCAAGTCCATTCTTTCGTTGCGGGAGATCGATCACACCGTCAACATGCTCAGATATATGCATATCTGAACAAACTCATTGGAAGATTGAAGGAAATTGGGTACTCGTGCGATGTAAAATTGGTGATGCAGGATGTTGAAGAAGAACAGGGTGAAGTGCTTCTTGGTTGGCATAGTGAAAAGCTTGCAGTTGCTTATGGCATTATCAATTTGGCTTCTGGCATTCCAATCCGCATCATGAAGAACCTTCGGGTATGTACTGATTGTCATAACTTTATGAAGCTAACATCTCAGCTTTTAGATAGGGAGATCATTGTTCGAGATATTCATCGTTTCCATCATTTTAACTCGGGTCGTTGTTCTTGTGGTGATTATTGGTGAGCTGAGATAGAGATTCTGATACATGTGAATTTTCATGCATAAAATTACTCTGCTTTGCTTAGAATCCTGTAGCATTGTTGGTGGAAACAAGGCAAATATCCATTAGAAGAAGCCGAAATCTTAACATTTTGCTTCTTGGCTTGCAAAAGCTTACCTGGTGGAATGATTCAGAACTTTCACCACTCTATTTTCCATTAATAAAAGATAGCGAATTGGCGATGCGCAATGGCTCAGTCTTACAAACCACCTCAACAGAGATTTAAAAACACGACACGTTTAATGGAGACGGATTGTTTACACCTTCAAATGTTGTCACGCATGGTAAGATTCAATGGTAGACTTTTGAGAATACTTTTGTGAGATCCCACATCAGTTGGAGAGGGGAACAAAGCATTCCTTATAAGGGTGTGGAAACCTCTCCCTAACATACGTGTTTTAAAACCTTGAGGGGAAGCCCGAAAGGGAAAACCCAAAGAGGACATATCTGCTAGCGGTAGGCTTGGACTGTTACAAATGGTATCAGAGGCAGACACCGAGCGGTGTGCCATCGAGGACGCTGGACCCCCAAGGAGGGTGGATTGTGAGATCCCACATCGGTTAGAGAGGGAAACAAAGAATTCCTTATAACGATGTGGAAACCTCTCCCTAACATACACGTTTTAAAACCTTGAGGGGAGCNTTGATGGGCTGAATCACTTGGTAAGTTGGCTGCAACAGTTTCAATAGGTTATTAACATGTGGAAGTGTTCTTCAAAGAAGTATAACATTTTTTTTAAAAGCAAACACACTTTTTACGAATGATTGAATTATGCTACTAATAACGACTATGAGATTGTCCACTTTGAGCGTAAGCTCTCATGGCTCTCATGGCTTTGTTTTGGGCTTCCCCAAAAAGCCTCATATCAATGGAGACGTAGTCCTTGCTTATAAACCCATGATCAACTCCTTAATTAGCCGATGTGGGACTCCTCTCCCAACAATACTCCCCTCGAACAAAGTACACCATAGAGCCTCCCTTGAGGCATATGGAGCACTCAAATAGCCTCCCTTTAACCGAGGCTCGACTCCTTCTCTAGAGCCCTCAAACAAAGTACACTCTTTGTTTGACATTTGAGGATTCTGTTGACATGGCTAAATTAAGAGTATGGCTCTAATACCATGTTAGGAATCACGGCTCTCCACAATGGTATGATATTGTCCACTTTGAGCATAAGCTCTCGTGGCTTTGCTATGGGCTTCCCCAAAAGGCCTCGTACTAATGGAGATGTAGGTCCTAATAATTAGCTGACGTGTGACTCCTCTCCCAACAATCCTCAACAAATTCTTACTCAACTTGTAGAGATCTTTAAGTTAGTATCCCTTGAAAGAGTACGTTATATATATATATATATATATATCTCGAAAGCTGAAAAAGAGTGGAATTATGCATTGGGTTACCTTATCAGCTTGTATGGCTCTGATGGTGAAGGAGTGTGTTCTTGCAGGTACGCGTCGGAGCGGCGAGACGGAGAGGCCTTTGGGAGCGATCAAAGCTCTAGTGTTCGATGAAGTAAAGGCGGAACTGAGCTGGCTGGCAATGGGGGAGGTTGCAGTGGCCATGGCTGCTGCTTCTGCTGCCTTTGGTTTGTGAAAGGATCAATGGCAGAGAAGAAGAAGAATGAGGTGAGGATTTTAGATTTGGCTTTGGGTGTTGGTTTATTGTTAGTGGCCATGGAAATTTGTGGGAGGCTTTGGTTGATNGGGTGTGGAAACCTCTCCCTAACAGACGTGTTTTAAAACTTTAAGGGGAACCCGAAAAGGAAAGCCCAAAGAGGACAGTATTTGCTAGTGGTGGGCTTAGGTTGTTACAACTTTTCTACGTGTGGTCTCGAAGAAAGTGCTTAAAATTGGTTTTATATGATCTAAAATTATCATAGGCAATTTAGTTGAAAGCACTTTCTAGTGTGCTGATGATGTTCTCCCTCCAATTTACAGTGCAGCCACTGAAGCTATAGTTTGTGAGAAACAAATAGAACATGAGAACACAACAGTTTCAAAAGGGAAATCAATATGCAATGACAAAGGATCTAACAAATAGGTTTGAAATGAAATATACAATTTTTATGTTTCCTTAACACAGACATGGAAGTTGCATTGCAGAAACAGAAAACGATACAAAATCTACTTGACGAAGTAAGGAAGGTCCAAGACATAGAGGAGGAAGTACGCCCAGATCACGCCGGAGATCCCGCCGAAGAAGAATCCGCCAGAGAATTTTGCCCACCCATCAGCTGTTTGCAGCTGATCCGGGGTCTTCTTCCGACCGGTCAAGGTCAACGACGGTGCAGTTGATGGCTCTCCTTCATTGAAGGATGCAACTCCATACATTGTCAAGCAGATGCTCAAAATGACAATGAGGCCGCCAGCGGCCAGCGAGCCAGCTCCTCCGGCGTAGGCTGTGTTCCTCAGAGGACCAGCTTTAACAAACGGACCGACGAGAAAAAAACCATGTGCCAAACCGACTTCAATTCCCCTCAGCAATGGACTGACTGCTGTCCTGTAAGCTGGGAGGTTTGAGAGGTACCAGGCTATCAGAGGGCTTGAGGTTACTGGAGTCTCAAGGCTTCCAATGAAGGGGTCTCCATTGATGGGCTGAATCACTTGGTAAGTTGGCTGCAACAGTTTCAATAGGTTATTAACATGTGGAAGTGTTCTTCAAAGAAGTATAACATTTTTTTTAAAAGCAAACACACTTTTTACGAATGATTGAATTATGCTACTAATAACGACTATGAGATTGTCCACTTTGAGCGTAAGCTCTCATGGCTCTCATGGCTTTGTTTTGGGCTTCCCCAAAAAGCCTCATATCAATGGAGACGTAGTCCTTGCTTATAAACCCATGATCAACTCCTTAATTAGCCGATGTGGGACTCCTCTCCCAACAATACTCCCCTCGAACAAAGTACACCATAGAGCCTCCCTTGAGGCATATGGAGCACTCAAATAGCCTCCCTTTAACCGAGGCTCGACTCCTTCTCTAGAGCCCTCAAACAAAGTACACTCTTTGTTTGACATTTGAGGATTCTGTTGACATGGCTAAATTAAGAGTATGGCTCTAATACCATGTTAGGAATCACGGCTCTCCACAATGGTATGATATTGTCCACTTTGAGCATAAGCTCTCGTGGCTTTGCTATGGGCTTCCCCAAAAGGCCTCGTACTAATGGAGATGTAGGTCCTAATAATTAGCTGACGTGTGACTCCTCTCCCAACAATCCTCAACAAATTCTTACTCAACTTGTAGAGATCTTTAAGTTAGTATCCCTTGAAAGAGTACGTTATATATATATATATATATATATCTCGAAAGCTGAAAAAGAGTGGAATTATGCATTGGGTTACCTTATCAGCTTGTATGGCTCTGATGGTGAAGGAGTGTGTTCTTGCAGGTACGCGTCGGAGCGGCGAGACGGAGAGGCCTTTGGGAGCGATCAAAGCTCTAGTGTTCGATGAAGTAAAGGCGGAACTGAGCTGGCTGGCAATGGGGGAGGTTGCAGTGGCCATGGCTGCTGCTTCTGCTGCCTTTGGTTTGTGAAAGGATCAATGGCAGAGAAGAAGAAGAATGAGGTGAGGATTTTAGATTTGGCTTTGGGTGTTGGTTTATTGTTAGTGGCCATGGAAATTTGTGGGAGGCTTTGGTTGATCAACCCTCTCTTCTCATTGGATGGAACTTGCCACGTCATCTTATCCCTTATCCATATTTTTTTTAATTATTTATTTATAATAATAAATCCATCCGAATTAAATAGGTCTCCAACAACTTCTATTTGGAATATAATTTTTAAAAATAAATAAATTGATTTTTTACGAATTAATATTTTACTTTAATTAAAAACAAAAGTTTTAATTAAAAAAATATTTTAAAAACTTTAAATTAGTAAATAAAACTTTAAAAAATCAAGTCGACGATAGAGTGAGAGGATGAAAACCTTCTTCAATTTTAGGTTATGGAAAATAATCGAGCCTCGATTAAGGGGAGGCGTACTTTGTTCAATGNATATCTGTTAGCGGTGGGTTTGGGCTGTTACAAATGGTATCATAGCCAAACACCGAGCGGTGTGCCAACGAGAACACTAGGCCCCCAAGGGGGTGGATTGTGAGATTCCACATCGGTTGGAGAAGAGAACAAAGAATTCCTTATAAGGATGTGAAAACCTCTTTTAACCTTGAGGGAAAGCCTAAAAGGGAAAGCCTAAAAGGGAAAGCCCAAAAAGAACAATATCTACTAGCGGTGGGCTTGGGCTGTTACAAATTGTCTCAAAGCTAAACACCAAGCGGTGTGCCAGCGAGGACGTTGGGCCCTTAAGGTGTTGGATTGTGAGATCCCACGTCAGTTGGAGAGGGGAACAAAGAATTCCTTATAAGGGTGTGGAAACCTCTCCCTAACAGACGTGTTTTAAAACTTTAAGGGGAACCCGAAAAGGAAAGCCCAAAGAGGACAGTATTTGCTAGTGGTGGGCTTAGGTTGTTACAACTTTTCTACGTGTGGTCTCGAAGAAAGTGCTTAAAATTGGTTTTATATGATCTAAAATTATCATAGGCAATTTAGTTGAAAGCACTTTCTAGTGTGCTGATGATGTTCTCCCTCCAATTTACAGTGCAGCCACTGAAGCTATAGTTTGTGAGAAACAAATAGAACATGAGAACACAACAGTTTCAAAAGGGAAATCAATATGCAATGACAAAGGATCTAACAAATAGGTTTGAAATGAAATATACAATTTTTATGTTTCCTTAACACAGACATGGAAGTTGCATTGCAGAAACAGAAAACGATACAAAATCTACTTGACGAAGTAAGGAAGGTCCAAGACATAGAGGAGGAAGTACGCCCAGATCACGCCGGAGATCCCGCCGAAGAAGAATCCGCCAGAGAATTTTGCCCACCCATCAGCTGTTTGCAGCTGATCCGGGGTCTTCTTCCGACCGGTCAAGGTCAACGACGGTGCAGTTGATGGCTCTCCTTCATTGAAGGATGCAACTCCATACATTGTCAAGCAGATGCTCAAAATGACAATGAGGCCGCCAGCGGCCAGCGAGCCAGCTCCTCCGGCGTAGGCTGTGTTCCTCAGAGGACCAGCTTTAACAAACGGACCGACGAGAAAAAAACCATGTGCCAAACCGACTTCAATTCCCCTCAGCAATGGACTGACTGCTGTCCTGTAAGCTGGGAGGTTTGAGAGGTACCAGGCTATCAGAGGGCTTGAGGTTACTGGAGTCTCAAGGCTTCCAATGAAGGGGTCTCCATTGATGGGCTGAATCACTTGGTAAGTTGGCTGCAACAGTTTCAATAGGTTATTAACATGTGGAAGTGTTCTTCAAAGAAGTATAACATTTTTTTTAAAAGCAAACACACTTTTTACGAATGATTGAATTATGCTACTAATAACGACTATGAGATTGTCCACTTTGAGCGTAAGCTCTCATGGCTCTCATGGCTTTGTTTTGGGCTTCCCCAAAAAGCCTCATATCAATGGAGACGTAGTCCTTGCTTATAAACCCATGATCAACTCCTTAATTAGCCGATGTGGGACTCCTCTCCCAACAATACTCCCCTCGAACAAAGTACACCATAGAGCCTCCCTTGAGGCATATGGAGCACTCAAATAGCCTCCCTTTAACCGAGGCTCGACTCCTTCTCTAGAGCCCTCAAACAAAGTACACTCTTTGTTTGACATTTGAGGATTCTGTTGACATGGCTAAATTAAGAGTATGGCTCTAATACCATGTTAGGAATCACGGCTCTCCACAATGGTATGATATTGTCCACTTTGAGCATAAGCTCTCGTGGCTTTGCTATGGGCTTCCCCAAAAGGCCTCGTACTAATGGAGATGTAGGTCCTAATAATTAGCTGACGTGTGACTCCTCTCCCAACAATCCTCAACAAATTCTTACTCAACTTGTAGAGATCTTTAAGTTAGTATCCCTTGAAAGAGTACGTTATATATATATATATATATATATCTCGAAAGCTGAAAAAGAGTGGAATTATGCATTGGGTTACCTTATCAGCTTGTATGGCTCTGATGGTGAAGGAGTGTGTTCTTGCAGGTACGCGTCGGAGCGGCGAGACGGAGAGGCCTTTGGGAGCGATCAAAGCTCTAGTGTTCGATGAAGTAAAGGCGGAACTGAGCTGGCTGGCAATGGGGGAGGTTGCAGTGGCCATGGCTGCTGCTTCTGCTGCCTTTGGTTTGTGAAAGGATCAATGGCAGAGAAGAAGAAGAATGAGGTGAGGATTTTAGATTTGGCTTTGGGTGTTGGTTTATTGTTAGTGGCCATGGAAATTTGTGGGAGGCTTTGGTTGATCAACCCTCTCTTCTCATTGGATGGAACTTGCCACGTCATCTTATCCCTTATCCATATTTTTTTTAATTATTTATTTATAATAATAAATCCATCCGAATTAAATAGGTCTCCAACAACTTCTATTTGGAATATAATTTTTAAAAATAAATAAATTGATTTTTTACGAATTAATATTTTACTTTAATTAAAAACAAAAGTTTTAATTAAAAAAATATTTTAAAAACTTTAAATTAGTAAATAAAACTTTAAAAAATCAAGTCGACGATAGAGTGAGAGGATGAAAACCTTCTTCAATTTTAGGTTATGGAAAATAATCGAGCCTCGATTAAGGGGAGGCGTACTTTGTTCAATGGGAGGTGTTGGATGAAAGTCCCACGTCGACTAATTTAGGGAATGATAATGGGTTTATAATCAAGGAATACTCTCTCCATTGGTTTGAGGCCGTTTGGAGAAGCCCAAAGCAAAGGCACGAGAGCTTATGCTCAAAGTGGACAATAACATACTATTATCGACCTCCAATCACCTATTAATTGTGGCAGATAGATTAGTATTGTTGGTTTGATGGAAATAACAATAAAATGTCGAGAATCTCAATGTTATGGAAATGTTAATGGACATATCGATAAATGTCAATATCTATTCGCCCTTTTCGTATCAACGATTGACATGTTTTTGTCTATTACTCCTATAGTTTTCGTTTTCAAAATGATCATAGCTGATACTATTCCTCTTAAAATAAACATCGAACAAGGATAGTGGAATATACCCTTTTGCTTCATACTTAATGTCATGCATTTTACAAACTTTCTAATCCATTGTTCTATATAAGTTCCATGCATCATTTGCATCCTAATAATGGTGAGTCTATATAAGTTCCATGCATCATTTGCATCCTAATAATGGTGAGTCTCTTTTTGCTCAATCATGTTTCATGTTCTACCTCAGCATATGAAACTCATATGAAACTCATTGTAACAGTCCAAGCCCACTACAGGAGGAGGACGAAGTATTCTTTATAAGGGTGTAGAAACCTTTCCCTAGTAGACACGTTTTAAAAACCTCAAGCAGAAACCCAAAAGGAAAATCCCAAGAGAAACCCAAAAGAGAAATCCCAAGAGAAACCCAGAAGGGAAATCTCGAAGAAACCCAAGAGAAACCCAGAAGGGAAATCCCGAAGAAACTCAGGAGAAACCCAAAAAGAAAATCCCGAAGAAACCCAAAAGGGAAATCTCGAATAAACTCAAGAGAAACCCAGAAGGGAAATCCCGAAGAAACTCACGAGAAATCCAGAAGGAAAATCCCGAAGAAACCCAAGAGAAACCTAGAAAGAAAACCTCGAAGAAACTCAAGAGAAACCCAGAAAGAAAATCCCGAAGAAACTCAGGAGAAACCCAGAAGAGAAATCCTGAAGAACCCAAGAGAAACTCAAAAGGGAAATCCCAAATAAGACAATATCATCTAGTAGTGGACTTTGATCGAGAAACTCAGAAGGGAAATCCCAAATAAGACAATATCAATCGGACTTAGATTGTTATGTCTACCCAGAAAAATGGTAGTATCTTATTCATATTATTCATTTTTGCATTAACTTACTTCAACTTCTCCACCACCGTCGTTATCCATAGTTAAACTTTCGAGACGTCGGGACGTTCAAAGAGAAATCAAATCAAACTATTTCACTCAAAGTTTATAATTTCAGCTTACATTCAATGAAATCTATTGTTTTCAATGTACAAAATCCAAATTAGATAGAACCAAAGGATGTAAATCCAATTGGGTTTATTGAATTTGAAACCAAAGGTTCTCTCTCTCTCTCTACACTAAACCTTTAAATAGAATGTTGATTCGGAGGAACGCCCCACTTCCCTTCCCGTTCTTTCCTCTCGAAGTTAGAACTTAGAATCACGAGGCTAAAAGAAGCATGTACAAGAAAGAACCTGATACTGATACCGATACTGATATCAACAGCTCGTATTTACACCAGTTGATTAACGCCGCCACCCTAAGTTCAGTCGAATCAAAATACTGAACCAACAATGAAGAATCATCTGCGATGACTTTGAATCTCTTCGTTAAGAAGAGTCAGCACGTCTCGATCAACTGTTGACCTATTATCATTTAAAAGAGTATAGAGTGAGTTTAGTTCTTCCGGGTTTGCCTTCTTCAACAATCCCCTAAGTACTATATCGACTCTACTAGGCCTAGGATTGGCCTCGTGATTCCTTTCGGTTGTTTGCAAGTTTCGACTAATTTCTGTCGACTGAGATAGTTGTGGATTGTGTACACGAGGCCGAGAATAGGGCCGAGAGTCCCAATACTCACAACATACTCGATTTTGATCAATCGCCTCAATGGCCTGCGTAAGTACATAACAGTGCACCAATATGAGAAGCCTATTAAACTATGAAGAATAGATATTAGAGCGACCCGTGCACGAGGCACCTAGATACCGTGTGTTCGAGAGAGATCATGAAGTGAATAACAGACGCGTTTAAGAAGTGATTTACCTGAACAATTGCCGGTGAGGTAAACCCGAACATTTCTAACCCATCTAAGCTCCCGGGAGGCTGTAGAGGAGGGAGATTTGTTCGACCCAACTTATGTTGCTTCGCGATTTCGTGATTGACTCGGTTTCTAACCAACTCCCAACATCTGCAAGCAGAAACATGAACGAATACCTCACTTGGACAATGCTCCAAAACAACCTGTAAAGAGATTAAAGAATCTAAGTATAATAGATATCCAATGACAATCACAAAATATAAACTTGAACTCAAGAAACAAGCAACAATCAGACAAGCAATACAAGACACTTGAGAGTGGAACTTGACTATAGTTAAAAGATAGAAAACAATGTTCTCTTAAAGAGAATAATTAGCGACTACGGCATAGATGATCACCTATGGCTTACTAAAACGTCGGTTGGGGAGGAGAACGAAGCATATTTTATAAGGGTGTAGAAGCCTCCCCCTAACAGACGCGGTTTAAAAAAACATGAGGAGAAGTCCGAAAAGAAAAGCCCAAAGAGGACAATATCTACTAGTGGTGGGCTTGGTCTGTTACAAATGGTATCAGAGATAGACACCGGGCGATGTGTCAGCGAGGAGGCTGAGCCCTGAAGGGAGGTGGACACGAGACGGTGTGCCAGCAAGGATGTTGGGCCCCGAAGGGGAGTGGATTGTGAGATCTCATATCGGTTTGGGGAGGGGAACGAAGCATTCTTTATAAGGGTGTGGAAACCTCTCCCTAATAGATAGACGCGTTTTAAAGAACCTTGAGGGCAAGCCCAAAGAGTACAATATCTGCTAACGGTGAGCTTGGACTGTTACAAATGGTATCAGAGTCCAACATAGGGCAATGTGCCAGCAAGGAGGCTGAGCCCTGAAGGGGGGTGGACACGAGGCGGTGTGCAAGTAAGGACGTTGGGCCTCGAAGGGGGGTGGATTGTGAGATCCCACATCGGTTGGGAAGGAGAACGAAGCCTTCCTTATAAGGGTGTGGAAACCTCTCCTTAGCAGACACGTTTTAAAAATCTTAAGAGAAACTCGAAAAGGAAAGGCCAAAATGGACAATATATGCTAGAGACTTTCCCTCAAGGTTTTTAAAACGCGTCTACTAGGGAGAGGTTTCCACACCCTTATAAAGAATGCTTCATTCTCCTCCCTAACCGAGGTGGGATCTCACAACTTCTCTCCATGAAGCATCCTCAATGTATCCACTCTTTGTATCCGAAGATATATTCAATGAGTTGACATACAAGATCATACAAAAAGATATATTCAATGAGTTGTTTCCGAACGATGAACTACTCTCCTTTTTCAATCACGGTCGTACCGTATTGCGGACATTATCTCGGAAGGAGCTGACAAGCTAAGTCTAGAACGAAAAAGCCATCGAGAAAAGGATAAGGAAGTGAGGTGATGTAGAGAGAACGGAGGGCGCAACAAGAAATACAAAAAGATACGTATAATCACAAAAAGTCGTATAGTCTTCACTCTAAGAAGTGACAAGAAAGAAAAAAAAAATACGAAGTTCAACGAAATTAACGCTAAAGATCAAGGTTAAAAAATTTACCATGAAAAGAGGTCCGTCCCGTCCAACATCGAGAATTTCAGAAACGTAGTAACATACAGTTGACGGATCTAAAACGCTTATATACTTGACCCGGCTCTTAAATCCTGCAAAATAAACATAAGTACGTAACGAGTGAAAGTGGGTCATAGTTAACACATCGAGGTAACAATCGATCTAATGAAACCTGTAAAACAGAGATTTCAATACCTTTTGGAAAAATGGCCCGACTGTTCGACCAAGACTTTCCCGAGATCACGTTTCCATATTCTAAAGGCTCGACATTGCAGTTAATCCTCCGAACGACCTTCGCCATTCGAGGACCCTTTTGCCTCAAGAATCTGTCCACATTAGCACAAGAAGTAGCGCTTGTTCCGACGTTTCCCGGCTTAGCCTCGATCGGTTTTCCAGAGCTACACATTTGTGGTTTTTGAGAATCAGTGTCCGTTGAAGCTCGAAATAATATATTACTATGACCTAATCCGACTTCTGAAAAACTATTGTTCTGAACGGCATTAGCTGCATTTCTAACCGCGTTTGGAGACTGTTTATTATTTAAAGGTTCAACGCTCGATTGACAACTATTCGATGTCCTGTCTTCCTTTTCGACCATGGTTGTTGCATCGGTCACCGGGGTACGCAAGATTGCATTTTCATTGTAGTTGCACAGGCTAGCCTTAGAATCAACCTCAGCGAACCGATCGGAACTTTCAGCTAAACCATTTGAAATCGTCTTCTTATACTCATCGCCTTCATCATCACTTAGTAGAATGACATTTTCAGGACACGTTTTATGCATTCGACTTTTCGCTTCTACCAAATTCAGAGCATTTGTATTGGTTGACACGAGTTCATGGTTTTCGCTTTTCACCTCAGATTTACGATTTTTCTGCTCGACTTCCTTCCCAGATCCATTAAGTGTAGAAACTACCTTCTTATCTTCTAGATATGAAGCAGTAACTTCGGATACCTTTTCGGCACGGTGAGACGGGCTGTCAATAGCAGTTAGAGTTGGCAATAATGAAGATCGAATCAAGAAATCTTCCAACCGAGAATTCACGAACGACTTGGTTGATGATTGAGAATTCAACTCCCTCGATGAACTAAGCGCCAAACCGAGATCCTGCCTAGCCCACCTGTATATTGCACTTAACTTTCCTTCCAATGCTTCAAGAAGTATGTTCAATTCACTGATATCATAACGAAAGAGAAAAAATTTCTCTTCCCATGCACAAGAACACAACTGGTTTGCATGATTCAAGCACACATACTTATCTGGTGAACAACGGCACCCAACTGCAGATAGATGCAAGTCAAAGAGGCATGAACTGCATTCCCTCTCATTAGAGGCATCAAAGTTGCTTTCCATCTTCATTGCCCGAGAAGAACTGCACGGAATGTTCCTCCGTGCACACTCCAGCTCAACACGTGTCTGCCAAACAACGCAACTCAGAACGTTTATTTATGTCCATTAGACTATTCGAACGGGGAAATTCTCGATCAATGTATTATATAACTACGTGTTACAGCTCAAGCCCACTGCTAGCAGATATTGTCCTCTTTGGACTTTCCCTTTCGGGCTTCCCCTCAAGGCTTTAAAACACATTTGTTAGGGAGAGGTTTCCACACCCTTGTAAAGGGTGTTTCGTTCTCCACCCCAACAGATGTGGGATTTCACAATCCACCCCTTTCAAGGCCCAGCGTCCTCGTTGGCACTCATGTCTACCAAACAACGCAACTCAAAACATTTATTTATGTCCATTAGACCATTCGAACAGGGAAATTCTCAATCAATGTATTATATAGTTGCGTGTTACGGCCTAAGCCCACCGCTAGCAGATATTGTCCTCTTTGAGCTTTCCCTTTCGGGCTTCCCCTCAAGGCTTTACAACACGTCTGCTAGGGAGAGGTTTCCACACCCTTATAAAGGGTGTTTCGTTCTCCACCCCAACCGATGTAGGATTTCACAATCCACCCCCCTTCAAGGCTCAACGTCCTCGCTGGCATTCATGTCTCAATCAATGTATTATATAGCTACGAGTCTTTAAACTAATGCATTCGGACAATAATAACCAAGTATAGTTATTATACATGGAAAACGAACCACGTTTGCCCATCGAAATTACTTTTAACATCAACTTCCATAAATAAATAAGAACCCTTTGTTCAGATTTAACTGACCAGTAAATATGAGTAACAGAGAGAGAGCTAGGATTTACCTTGAATGCTCTTGCTAGGACTCCATCTTTTCCACAAACATTATTCCATCTTAAGTTATCCAAAGTGTTTCTTTTCTGTAAATTAAGCTCCCAGTGTGCTCTCACAGCTTCCCTCGCTGCACCGAGCAATAGTTTATCGTGGGAAATAGTAGTTCTTCGTCCCTGCTCACGATATAATTCTACGGCGATTTGACCATGGGGCAACCAGTCAACCGGAGCTACATTAACTGCCTCGGCACAATTGAAACCACTGTTGAATCCCGAATGGTATGCACGAGGGAAGGTCAAAACAAACTCTCCAGGATTCTGAATACACCTATATACAGGTACACCCTCAGATTTCAGTATGGACGGAGAAAGTTGCGTAACCTGCTCAATAATAAAACTTCGAAGTTTAGGCCGACATTTTGATCGTTGCTACTGGCAAATATCAAAGTTGAAAAAACTCGCAGCCTTCGTGTTCATTTAAGACTTTAAGTAAAACAGGTTCTTTGATGTACTTGGATGTATAAACCGTGAGAACATTATTAGGAACAAGACCACTTTAAATTAGGGAAGAAACTTGCCAATTTATGAAGTAAATCGGGTTGTTCGTCGAAGAGATCAGGTAAATGCTTTCTCATAGCCTCTTCTAATTTACCGGCACCGTTTCCTGGAACTCCGTACCATACTTTGGGATCTCCCCAGTGCAAGTAATTCAGAGAGTAGAGGTGGTGATCTTCAACGTGCTGCAAATATACATCTTAAAACATGTGAGCAAACAATTCAAGCAGCTACTGAACAATTTCGTGGGATGTAATATTCATGATGTTTACAAAACACCTGAAAGGTATAACTATAGGAAGTAAAGATATTAGACAGTTCACACCAAGATATCACTCGGTAAACATCTCTCTAAAGTCCCTCTCCCTAGCAAGAGCGAACCAACTTCGCAAAGAACGGATTCCAAACATCATATGACACACTACAACTCCAGAGAACGTGGTCAAGATCCTCAACAACCAGACCAAGGTACGCACCTTCGCCAGCACCTTCGCCAACACAATGACCTTGCCCACAAGGTACTTTTTGGGGCTAGGATGACTCGTTTTATTTCATTCATCAATGAAACTGTCTTTCCTCTCGAAAAGAAATAAACGATGAAAAATTCCTTCCATAACCACACGTGCAGAGGAAAAGTAGAAAATGACGTCATAATGAAGAAATAAGTAACCTCACCCAGCAAAAGGACGAAAAGCACATCCCAATATACAGCCATGGTACCAAGACTCCAGATATATTACTGCTCTCATAGCTAAGGACCGAACCGGGAAGCTTCGGAAAGTTATTCAGGTTCCAGCCAGATTTTACATACTTATCGTCATCTGATGTATAGCCCTCTTGACAGCAACTCTTCGGAAAACCGCTGCCGAACTCTCCAGTTTCTAAATCAGCCCCATAGAGCACCTAACGAGGAGAAAAAAGAAAAACAAAAAGTTTAGATCGATGAATTACGGTAGAGCGGTGGAAATATATACGAAAAATAAATAGATCTTCTTGAGAAAATTGTACAGAGCATGTAAAGAAAGACAGAAAAAGAATTCAAATATTGACACTCAAATACAAACCTCGATCTCTTCCGTTGGCTTCTCTACCATCCGCCAATATTCACCCTCAATATTTTCCACAGACGGTTTCCAATGCTCGTTCTCTTGCAGCATGGAGGGATTACATCCCTTAGCGGTATCATGGAGTGGTTTACTAAAATACTGAGACTTAAAGTCATCGGCATATTTTTTAAACGATTCTAAAGTAAAATCTGTACCAGGATCAAATCCAAATCTTTCTGTCGCACGAGACCCCGCATCTTCATTTTTTCCATTTAAGGTGGTAACATCAACCCCCTTTCGATTAACCCTCCTCCTTTTCCGTCTCATTTGATTGCAAACTCTAAAGTTCTTTCTTATTGAATCCCGATTCTGAAGCTTATCGATCCTTTGGACACGAGTTGCAAATTTAGAATTCTCCCAAATATGTTTCTGCTTCAGCGGGCATGGAGGTTTCCAAGAAGATGGCGGGACAATACGACAAATCCCATATGGTTCTGCTTTTGTTCGTATGCTTGCTATATATGTCAAAGTATCTTCAAATTCCTGCCACAATTGTGACAAATTTGAAAGTTAGAAAATTCACAGCAGTAAACTTCAAATAGAGGGCCAAAACGTGATAATACACGAATCCAGAAGCGTTGATAAACACCTCTTCATTTGGGTAAAACACAGGAGCGGCCTCAAGGTCCGGCCGGCAGGATTCTTCTGGACGCCATCTCGCAACAACCTGTTCCAAGATTACACTCAATCAAACATTCTCAAGAAAAGGTATTGATAGAAAGAGCAGCAAAAACGGCTAGTTGATCGGTTCAATTTAAAGAATCGCATCATATTCATTCTTGATCATTCGAACTACTAGCCTCCCTTCCATTATTCTGTGACTAACGATTTGTGTTTCGAGCTAAATTAAGAACTTTTGGAAATCTGACACGACTGATTTGAATTTCTTAAATGCAAGTTAAGAAAAATATCCATCAAACTAAAATGTTTCTATACATTAAATAGTTATAAATGAAGGTTGATATGAGTGATGACCTTTTGGCAATTATTACATTGAGGACATCCACGGATGACCCCCTTCGAAAGAGGCGGCCTTGACGAAAAATTCTGCAACCAAAACCATGGAAAAGGCTTAACAAAAATATCGCAATCCCGAAAAGGAAAACAAAATTAAAACATAAAGAAGAATACCGCAACAGAACAATCAAAAACTAACCTGATCAACGCGCTTAGTATCAAGCTTGTCGTCGGAACAGTACTCAAATTGTCTGTAGTTTATACATGGTTTACGTCGGAGGGCCCTTGTTACTTTTGGAACATCGGCAATTTCTACCTCAGTTTCCACTTTAACTGGTTGTGACTCGGAGATGGTCGGCAAACTAACTGGGACGTGAGCTTTTTCATGATTGTGCACTTTCCCTAGAGGAAATGATATATATGACTCGAAACCTGGTGGAACTGATGGAAAGTCATCACTATCTTCTTCCACAGAAACTCGTATAAGCTCTGTCCCCATATCACAGTCTATGGAGGAAAAAGAAGGAATATAAGCCTTCCATGTGTTCATTGTACAAAGATTTGTCAATCAAAACGATCTCGAATGCAACTTTTTAGCTACATACAGCTTACCCCGAAACTAGAGCAACTATGTCACGTGTAAGAAAAACCGTATCTAGTACCACCATATCTGCAAAACAACCAAACATTTCAAAGTTAAGTCCATGATAACAACCACTCAGCCTTCCCAACTCCCAGCACCGGCCGGTGGCAAACACAAGATATGTTATTAACTATATTAATTCAAGACGTTCTAACTTGCAAAATTATTAACATGGTAGCTTATTTTCATTTCAGACTCGAACAATCAAAGCCATGAACCAAAATAAGCATTTGGAGCATTAAAAGAAATGAGACACATTATTGTAAGAAACATAAAACTACATGACTGGTCAAAACAAGACAAGAACGGCAAAAAAATGTGAAAAGTATCATGAGATCCCAACATCGATTGGGGAGGAGAACGAAACATTCTTTATAAAGGTGTAGAAACCTCTCCCTAGCAGACGCGCTTTAAAAACCTTGAGGGGAAGCCGAAAAGAAAGCTAAAAAAGGACCATATTTGCTAGCGGTGGACTTGGGCAGTTACAAATGGTACCAAAGTCAGACATCGGGTGATGTGCCAGCGAGGAGTCTAAACCCCGAAGAAGGATGAATTGGAGGGTCCCACATCGATTGTAAAAGAAAATGAGTGCCAGCGAGGACGTTAGGCCCCGAAGGGGGGTGGATTCTAAGATCCCATATCGGTTGGGGAGGAGAACGAAACATTCTTTATAAAGGTGTGGAAACCTCTCCCTACCAAACGCGTTTTAAAAACCTTGAGGGGAAGCCCGAAAGGAAAGCCCAAAGAGGACAATATCTGCTAGCGGTGGACTTGGGTGGACTTGGGCATTTACAAATGGTACCATAGCCAGACACTCCGGGCAATGTGCCAGCGAGGAGTCTGAACCCCGAAAAGGGATGAATTGGAGGGTCCCACATCGATTGTAAAAGGAAACGAGTGTCAGCGAGAACGTTAGGCCCCGAAGGAGGGTGGATTGTGAGATCCCATATCGGTTGGGGAGGAGAACGAAACATTCTTTATAAAGGTGTGGAAACCTCTCCCTACCAGACGCGTTTTAAAAACCTTGAGGGGAAGCCCGAAAGGAAAGTCCAAATAGGACAATATATGCTAGCGGTGGACTTGGGCATTTACAAATGGTACCATAGCCAGACACTCCGGGCAATGTGCCAGCGAGGAGGCTGAACCCCGAAGGGGGGTGGATTGGAGGGTCCCACACCGAAATGAGTGTCAGCAAGGACATTGGGCCCCGAAGGGGGGTGGATTGTGAGATCCCACATCGGTTGGGGAGGAGAACAAAACATTCTTTATAAGAATGTGGAAACCTCTCCTTGAGGGAAACCGAAAGGGAAAAGCCCAAAGAGGACAATATCTACTAGCGGTGGACTTGGGTAGTTACAAATGGTACCAAAGCCAGGCACTAGGCGATGCGCCAGCGAGGAGGCTGAACCCCGAAGTGGGGTGGATTGGAGGGTCCCACATCGAAATGAGTGTCAGCAAGGACGTTGGTCCCCAAAGGGGGGTGGATTGTGAAATCCCATATCGGTTGGGGAGGAGAACGAAACATTCTTTATAAGAACGTGAAAAGCTCTCATTGAGGGAAAAGCCCAGAGAGGACAATATCTGCTAGTGGTGGACTTGGGTAGTTACAAATGGTACCAAAGTCAGACACTAGGCGATGCGCCAGCGAGGAGGCTGAACCCAGGGGGGTGGATTGGAGGGTCCCACATCGAAATGAGTGTCAGCAAGGACCTTGGGCCCTGAAAGGGGGTGGATTGTGAGATCCCATATCGGTTGGGGAGGAGAACGAAACAAGAGTGTGGAAACCTCTCCTTGAGGGAAACCGAAAGGGAAAAGCCCAAAGAGAACAGTATCTACTAGCGATGGGCTTGAGTCGTTACAAGTACAACACGCCCCGTTTACAACTTCAACACAAATAACGTAAATATCATCCCGAAAAATAAACCCTAAAGTTCAAACAACCAAGTTTCTAAAATTTGGTAATCAAACAAGGCTGGAAAATTGAAAACGAACAAGAATTAACAAGCCACACATCTTCCAACCGATCAAAAGGCAAACATACCAATACCAAAACTATTTTCTTTTAAACAAGAAATATCATTAACAGAGCTATCAGGTATTTGAACAAGAACAACTCTGTACCATTCATCACTGTTCTCCAATTCCCAAGCAGAAAATGCAACCCAGAAGAATCCAGCAAGACCCCTTTATTCATTNGTCTCATTTCCTTCCACAAAGTCAAAAAAAAAGTTCATAACCCCAACAAAACAAAACAAAACAAACAAACTAACTGTAACCACTCAAATCCAAATGATCCGATCTAACCCTAACAAGACAAACAAGACTAACCTTTCAGGGTATGCCCTAAACAATCGAATCCACGAAAATTCACCAAGAATCCATGAAAATTCCAGAGAATATGAATAAAAAAGAACAATTAGTAGCTTCCCTAAGCAGCCAAGACAGTGGAGAAGGGTAAATCCGGAAGGAAAATTAATGAAGTACAAGAATTGAAATGGATATGAATGAACAAAAAAACAGAATCCCAGACATTTCAGAAACTTGTAGGAAAAAACCCTAACTCAAAAGGGGTAAACCATATATAGGTAATAGATTAAATGCCCTTTTTCCATGGTTTTCTTCTGGGTTTAATTAAAGTAATAATCTCCACAAAGAAAGAACGAAAGGGGAAAAAAATACGTCGTTTTGGTTTTTTGTTTCAGATGAAGACTAGGGATTAGTCATCAATTTGGTGCCCTACAAAAAAGGGTATTTGATGAATTAAAATGAAAAAAATAATCAGATTCTAATTTTTATTATTTCTTTTGATTTTAGTGAAGAAAGTTAAATAAATATTATGGAGAAAGATAAATTTATTAAAAAAATATATATGTTTATTTACTGAAAAAAAAAAATTAAAAACAAGTGTGGGACGGATGGGGACATTTTCGTAAATACAAATTTCTTTTAGGGGTAAAAGAGTCAACTAAATAGGGAATTGGAACATTTTCGTAAGTATATTTTTTTTTAGGGGTAAAAGAGTCGGCTTTATAAATTTATTAAAAAAAGAAATATTATGTTTAATTTACTGAAAAAAAAAAAGTGTGGAAGGGAAGAGGGACATTTTTGTAAATACAATTTTTTTTAGGGGTAAAAGAGTCAACTTCATAAATTTATAAATTAAAAACAAGTGTAGAAGGGAACATTTTCGTAAATATAATTTTCTTTTAGGGGTAAAAGAGTTAACTTTATACATTTATAAATTAAAAACAAGTGTGAAGGAACATTTTAGTAAATACAATTTTTTTTAAGGGTAAAAGAGTCAACTTAATAAATTTATTAAAAAAACAACCGTGGAAGGAGATGGAGACATTTTCGTAAATACAATTTCTTTTAGAGGTAAAAGAGTCCATTTATAAATTTTATTAAAAAAGATTATGTTTAATTTACCGAAGAAAAAAAATAAGTGGGGAGGGGAATGGGAACATTTTCGTAAATACAATTTCTTTTAGGGGTAAAAGAGTCCACTTAATAAATTTATTTAAAAAAAATTATATTTAATGGACTCGTAAAAATAAAGTGGGGAAGGGATAGGGACATTTTCGTAAATACAGTTTTTTTTAAGGGGTAAAAGACTGAACTTCATAAATTTATTTTAAAAAAATTATGTTTAATTTACTGGAAAAAAAAAAAGTGAGGAGGGGAATGAGAATATTTTCGTAAATACAATTTCTTTTAGGGGTAAAAGAGTCCACTTAATAAATTTATTTGAAAAAAATTATGTTTAATTTACTGAAAAAAAAAGGAAGAGGAATGGGAATATTTTCGTAAATACAATTTCTTTTAGGGGTAAAAGGGTCCACTTAATAAATTTATTTAAAAAAAATATATGTTTAATTTGCTGAAAAAAGAAAGTAGGGAGGAGAATGGGAATATTTTCGTAAATACAATTTCTTATAGGGGTAAAAGAGTCCACTTAATAAATTTATTTAAAAAAATTATGTTTAATTTACTGGAAAAAAAGTGTGGAAGGGATAGGGACATTTTCGTAAATACAGTTTTTTTTAGGGGTAAAAGATTGAACTTTATAAATTTATTTAAAAAAATTATATTTAATTTACTGAAAAAATAAATAAATAATGGAAGGGAATTAGACATTTACGTAAATACAATTTTTTTTAGGGGTAAAAGCGTCAACTTTATACTCTACTTGGTCAATGTTGGTTTCCAAAGGGTAATTTAAAGTATAGGGTATTCATTGATACTATATTCTAAACTTTTGTTTTAGGTCTCCCCTAAAAATTTAGGGTAAATTAATAAAAAAATATTCGTATTTTTTTTTTCTTCAAAAATATTTTAAAAAATAGTTTTATGGTTTTTTTTAGGAATATTGTTAATATTTTATTTTAAAAATATTCTTAAATTTTAAACCTTAAAAAACGTCCACTCGACTCTAAAATGTATAGTTAATATCTGAAAAGATTAAAAATTTAAAAATACATTAATATTAGATTTAAAAATTACCCATGAAATTTTAAAAATAATATTTAATATTTTTTTATTTTTATAAAAGAATTTATAATTTTTATTTTTATCGATACTCCATTCATTATCTACAAGCATTTTTATTTTATTTTAAAAAATTTATGTGTATTTTTTAAATGTGGTATCAATGATAAAGTTATTTTTAAAATTTTAAACTATAAGAATTGCACACATAGCAACAAAAAAATATAACCGTGAATGGATGGAGACACATTTCTCACGCGAAAATAAAAATTATATTCCTCATCCTCAACCCCATTAAATACCCGTCCACCCAGATAACTTTATGTATAAATAAAAATAAAAATAAAAATATATTAAGACACAAAAAGAACTTATTATATAAAAATAAGTATATATATATATATATATATATATATTATATACTTAATTTTTATTTACTTAGTAAATGAATTTTGTAAATTATAAAAAAAATTATTTGAAATGAATATTAAAATATATATATATATATATATATATAATGGTGAAAATTAATATCGCTACCGTGAAGGCTGATGATCGGCACCCTGAAAATCGGAACGTTCTGAGCCCTAATTTCGAAGCTAATTTTGAGTTCTAACAGCTCTTTGGCCATGGCGGGTCCTTTCTCGGCTCCTTCTGCAGCTTCTTCCTCATCAGGTGCCCAATTTACGTATTCAAATGGTTCTTACTTTCCTTTACCTTTCCATCTCCAGCAGTCTGCTCCAGCCGCCCCTGCTCCCCAGTATCCCACTCCCTATGTCGCTGCTCCGGCTCCTCCAGCAGTTCCACTTCCCGTCGCCTCCGTATATCCGACTCCTGCTCCCGCTCCGGCAGCTTACAATCTCCCTCAGTACCAGCAGGTAAGCAAAATCTGCATGCGATTGGAATTCGTGCTGCGGGATTGGGGTTTTGTTGTTTTGTGAATAGGGTTTGCGGGAAAATGTTATTCGGATGGACAGGGATTTGTTTAGATGAATTTATGGTGTAATTTTATCATTTTCCTTTGAATAAACAGGCCCAACAACTATTTCAAAGGGATGCCCAAACGATAACTCCGGAAGCTCTTGAGAGTGTTAAAGCTGCGCTTGCAAGTAGTGAGATCGAGCATAAAGCAGAAACAAAAAAGAAAGCTATTCCTCGCAAAGCTGCTGGTCAATCTTGGGAGGACCCAACACTTACTGAGTGGCCTGAAAGTATGGATTGTCTACTTTATTTGATTTCATGTATTTGCAATTACTGGCTTGTTTTGGCGTGCATTGTTTTTTCTTAATTTTTTTTTTTCTCTTAGGAATAGTTACATATAATTGATTTAGGAATAGTTACTTATAATTGATTTTGATGTTTGATATCAACTTGGCGTGCATTGTCTACCTGAGATGATGAGGAACAGCCACTTAAGAATTGTGTGAGCAGAAAGGGGGTAGAGGTTTCAAATGAAATGCATTGATTGAGTCGGTGAAAAGAAAAATGGGGATTAGATTCATTCTCATGGTGAACAAGCATGGCCAAAAACCCGCCTTGCTCATTATTATGGACATCTTACTCTCGAAGAATGTCGAGCTCTTGAGGGTGAAATTGTTTAGAAATGCCTCCTTTGTTATAATAGGTTCCTTTTGTCAAGCATTGGTGATGAAAACGAACTGGGAATTTTGGAAATCATTTGCTTTTTGGTGGAAACCATGGACTGTCATTTTGGGCATGTGTGTGAGCTAGATATAATGTTCCATCTAGATAAAAAGCACATTTCTTAATGGAGAAAATGGTCATGAATGGATTTATTGTAGAAACAAGCGAAGTGTAAATCCTATCCCCAATACAGTTGATGGATAAAACATCATAAAAGTTATGAATTTTTATCTTTGGTGCAAAGTTTTAGTAGGCCTATGTGTTGTATCAAATAAATGAATGAATTGATTTGGTGTTGCTCTATTCAAACAAGAATTTGAAGACATTGATTTGAAGCGTGAGCGACATACAAGGTTAGAGAGACTAGTTGATGATGGTTGTCGTAGAAGGTCTCATATTCAATATTGATTTTGAGAAAGCCTACAATCAGGTTGTTAGGAATTTCCAGACGAAGTCCCTAGAGAAAAAAAGGTTCAAATGGAAATGGAGAGATTGGATTGGAGTTGTTTAAGATCGATTGATTTCTCAATTTCTACAATGGGAGGCTGATTCACAAGATTTTTGTAGCTAGAGGCTTGAAAAGAGGATATCTTCTCCATCCCTTATTGTTCATTCTGATAGTAAATTTTTTGAGAAAGTTGGTCTTTAATAGTGTTGAGAAGGATTTAGTGGAGCGTTTTAGGGTGTGTTTTGAGAGGCTCCATTTGTGAGATCTCACATCGGTTGAGGAGGAGAACAAAACATCCTTTATAAGGGTGTGGAAACCTCTCCCTAGCAGACGCATTTTAAAAACCTCGAGGGGAAGCCCAAAAGGGAAAGCCCAAAGAGGACAATATCTATTAGCGGTGGGCTTGGGCCGTCACAAATGGTATTAGAGCCAAACACCGGGCGATGTGCTAGCAAGGAGGTTGAGCCCTGAAGGGGGGTGGACACGAGGCGGTGTGCCAGCAAGGACGCTGGGCCCCGAAGGGGGTGGATTGGGGTGGGGGGTACCACATCGATTAGAGAAGGGAACGAGTGCCAGCGTCCTCGCTGGGCCTCGAAGGGGGTGGATTGCGAGATCCCACATCGGTTGGGGAGGAGAACGAAACATCCTTTATAAGGGTGTGGAAACCTCTCCCTAGCAGATGCGTTTTAAAAACCTTGAAGGGAAGCCCGAAAGGAAAAGTCCAAAGAGGACAATATCTGTTAGCGATGGGCTTGGGCTGTTACACCTTCTCTCGCACCTTTAGTTTGCTAATTGCATCCTCTTTTATGCTCAGGGAAGGAGAGTTCCTTTAATAATCATGATGGATTTTTGTCCTCTTTGATGCTGTTTCAGGCCTTAAGATAAATAGAGGGAATAGTACTATCATTGACTTAATTATGATCCATCTAAAGTGGATTCTTGGGCATCTTCGGTGGGTTGTGAGGTTAGTCAACTCCCTTCCCTTGCATGTATTTGGGTCTTCCCCTAAGGTGGTAGTCCAAAGAGTGGTTCTGGAACCCTGTGGTGGAGTAAATCCAAAAAGGGTTCTTTTCTTGGAAAAAAGAAAGGTTTTTCTTTCTTTAAGCAAGGGAGACTTCCCTTGATTCAGTCTGTGTTGAGTAAGATTCCTATATATTTCCCCTCTCAGTTCAAAATCTCAATTTCTGTGAGTAGAAGCATAGAGCCTTATGAGGAACTTTCTACGGGATGGAGTTGATAAGTGTGAGGGTTCACATGTGGTAAGATGGGAGATTGTTTTGAAGTTGATGGTGGTTTAGAGTTTAGGCATTGATACTTTGAGATTATTTAATAAGACTTGTGCCAATTTTCTAGGGAATCTAAAAATCATTATGAGTAGGTATGGACCACACATTTTTGAGTGAGCACTAAGCAATGGATTAAAAGGTTTTGGCAAAAATATTTGGACCATTGTGGCTGAAGGCTTCCCTTAGCTTTTCTAGTTCATTAAGTGTTTTGTTGAGAATGGGTCTGATACTTATTTTAGGGAGGATAAGTTGGGTTGGTGGCAAGCCTCTTTGTGAGTTGTTCCCACAATTGTGTCACTTGTTTGAGAAGAGGTTGCATTCAATCGCCTTGGCGTTGATCTCCTCCCATCCTTCCCCTTCGCTTTTTTTGGACTTTCGTTATCCTCTTTCTAATCATGAATATTTGGAGGTTGTGGGCCTTGGTGTACACTCTTAAATTTTTAGATTGGGATGTAGTTTTAACTTTTATCTTCCTCAGCTAGAAGTATTTCTTACTTTGGATAAATGTCCATTGTTGTTTGCAGATGATTACCGTCTATTTTGTGGTGATCTTGGTAATGAAGTGAATGATGACGTGCTCTCTAAAGCATTCTCACGATTTCCTTCCTTTAACATGGCTAGAGTAAGTTTATTTTTTTCCAACATTCTACGTAATTCACCTTTTATTTTCACTTTTTTTTGGCATTCTGCGCAATGAGTAGTTTCCTTGAAGTGCTTTGATTTGTTTAAAAGGTGGTAATGCATCAGATACCTATGTATATACATTTGCATGTGGTTATGATTATGAAAGCATTTGAGGTTTCTGATATGTCCATGGGTTTCTATTCCTTGAATCTCCTTGTTTTTTTTTTTTGTTTTTTTTGTTTTTTTTTTTTGTAGTTTTTACGTTTTAATCCTTTTCTAGTAAAAGAAAAAGAAACTTTTATATTTGTTTTGTTTTGGTTCTTAAATTTTTAAATATTTGGTTTAGCTTAAGCTTTCAAATGTTCTTTTTTCACCCCTTAAACTGTTGATAATAAACTAATTTAGTCGTGGCTGTTTTTGCTTCTTCTTCTATGTTTGTAATCATTTTGGATTTTCTAACCTGCTATTTATTATTAATGTTTTCATTATTATGATGATGAGCTTTCACAGAGAGTAATGGAAGAATACAAAAGGGCATACAAAAAATCAGTCCGATAAGTTGACCTGCTATCTATGGCTTCAAAAACTTATTTATACGGATGTTTACTCGACTAATAAAGACATAAAGATATGGTTTTCTTATGCAAATTTGAAGGACTAAGTAGAATATTTGAAAGACCAAAATGAATTAAGTATACAAGTTGCAGAAGTAAAATAGGATTCAAACCTATTTTTCATGTTTCTTAGATATTATTGTGAGGATCAAGAATTTTACTTAAGGAGGACATGATCATCTGATTGGGACTTGTGCAGCTGGAACCTCTGTATGAAGCTTTTATCCCTTAGAAATTACCGGGTTCATGGACTAGCTTGAGTTGTAACATGGTTGAGTCATTTAAGCTTGTCAGATACAGGTTAGCCCTCGAGCTATTAAAAGTGGGTCTTTTTTTTTTCTTGGTAGTTTGACCATCTTATTGCTTCTGATGCGGTACGAGGAACGTTACTTGAAATTGGCACAATACTATCCATGCAATTTTTTGACCAAGGGGCATGTAGACTATGGAAACTATCGTTTTGAAATACTATTCTTTTAACATTCATTTATGAATCTTGAAGATAAGAGCTGTTATAATGATGGGCCCTGTGATTTCCCCATGTCAGTCGGTGCATATACACGTGGCTTGTGGTCATTGTAGAGTCATACCATGAAATATGGTTATCTTCTTTCCCATTCCATATATGATATTGGGTGGGTCCTGTCATGGAAGAGTTGCTTGATTTTATGCTATTGTGTTGGTTATAATATCACGGGTTGAATTCATAATTTATTTCTCACGAACATTTGCAGTTTTTGAAGAACAATCCATTTCTAGGGCATTGCCCAATTGTTTTAAAGGGCTCCAATACCATAATTTTATGTGTGAACATGTTGGAGCCATTCTACCGATTTCATGGGGACAACTGCTCGACTCTATTACATTTAGTTGTCCAATATACTAGTTACTCTGCAAATTGACCTAATGTTTACCCCATGTCATAATTTTTTGGGATCGATCTACCATTTGATGCATCAAAACAATTTCGATCCTTCTCTTGGAAAACATACTAGCCGATGACTTTGTAGAGTGACCCAAAATATTTCAATATTTTATTTATGGTTTATATTTGGGGATTACATTTTTCTCTGTGGAATATTTTCTTTTTACCAACTGATTAACATAACATGCATATAATTGGTTTTAGGTTGTTAGAGATAAGCGAACTGGTAAAACCAAGGGCTATGGATTTGTTAGTTTCTCCAATCCTACTGACCTTGCTGGAGCACTCAAAGAAATGAATGGTAATTACTCTGATTTTAGTTCTATATGGATCCTGTAGTTCTTTCATCTCTCTGTTGGACTTGTGCTTCTTGTTCAAATCTCACGACGCGTCTTGCGTATATCTGAATCCGTTCCTTTTTTCTTTTCTTTTTTCTGAGAAACTTTGCTTTCATAACATTGTTGATAAGAAAGTAGCCCTTCCTCAGCGATGAGGTGATATAGCTTGACAAGTTCAATTTAGGTTGTTATACAACATTGTTGTTCAAAAGATTTTGATTTTTTTTTTTTCTTTATATCTCAGAAATATTTTGTAGACAAATTTTAAGTTTTAGGTTTTGAAAGAAAATTGTTTTTTTGTATTCACAATTTGGTCAAGGAATTACTTTCTAAAAAAACACAATACATTGTTAGATAGACTCCAAATTTCTCTTATACCTTCCCTGGAGGAATTTTCCCTATGAATTATGAACGACATCGATCTATATGAACTAGCATGGATTAATCTCGTGGCCGAGTGCTCAAGCTTAGGTATCATCTAGGGTGTGCAGTGGCTAGAGTTTGGAAAGAAAATCGGGAGTTCGACCTGCTTCAATATCTCCCTTATATTTTCTAGAAAAACTCTGAAATCATTTAATCTCCCATTGTTAAATCCTCAAAGCCTCTTCTTTTGACGTCTATTCTATTTAAAAATTTATATGCTTAGACCCTTCTTCATCGCAGGCAAGTACGTCGGAAATAGGCCGATAAAACTAAGAAAGAGCAATTGGAAGGAGAGGACAGACTACGAAGCCCTGGGAAGATACAAGGTAAAGTTACGATCCATAGGGGTGTTCTTTTGCACCTTTATTTCTTGTTTTTTTTAGTGTTCAATGCTTTAACTCTCTACTAATTTAATGACAGAACCACACTCAAAAGAAATCAAAGCTTCCAAAGAAGAGTATCTTGCACAAGTAAGAATGATCTGCATCCTTTTATTTCTGTTTACGCCCCGAACATAATCGTCAATCAAGTGATCAGTATCATATGGATAAACCTGTGTTCGAAAATTTGGTGAAGTTAGTATCTGATAGGGCTTTCTGTTCTCTGCTCCATTTAAGTGAAGGGATTATGCATTAGAGAACATGTTTACCTTGAAGAAATCAATCTTGTAAAGTGTTGTGAGCCATTCTCTCTAGCTTTTTAATGAATCAATGTGAAATTACAGCTTTTTATCATTTTTTTAGCTTATATTACAGCTTTTATATATATGTATTTACTAAAGATAGCAATGATACTTTATAATAATGTCCTGAATTCTTCTTGATGTCACATTTTTAAAAGAATTATTGCACAAGTTTGATTGATTCTCTACCATAATTACCAAATGGAGACTGTTCAGCCTTCCTCTGGTTGCTTTTCCATCTAAGTGTTACCCGTGTGTTATGGAATACCCCCAACAATTTATTTACAATAGAATGTAAAAAAGATATAGAGATGTCCCGGGGGCGGGTATGACCCTGTTACGATCTCTATGAACTCAACAAGCTTAAAAATATCTATCGTTCATAGGTGTGATGCTTATTATTGGAGCGACTAGATGTTGCCTTCAGAGAAGAAATTATCGCAAAAAGGAATGCTGCATCGAGATGCTTCATGAAAAAATCGTCGAACGTAGAGTGAAATTTATTTACAATAGAATGTACAAAAATATAGAGATGTCCAGGCGGCGGGTATGAAGACAAGTGAGTCTTTATGAACTCGAGCTTAAAAATATCTATCTTCCATATGCGTGATGCTTATTATTGCAGTGTCGAGATGTTGCCTAAAGATAAGAAATTATCGCAAAAAGGAATAATTTTTTATTATTTTTTATTTTATTTTAATAGGAGCTAATAAAATATTCCTGAATTTGAAAATTCACAAAATGAAGTTTTAATTTATTTATTTCAGTTGGTTAAAATATATACCGATCAAACTTAAAGAAATTTTATTTTTATTATTTATATAGAAAAGTTTGAAATTACGTCAAGTGAAAGCCCCAAATTTATTTTGATTATGTTTTTTCAAAAGTTTATTACAATATTTAAAGGTGAGAGAGTTGAACCTATAAAATGAAGTAAATATAAGGGTTGAAAGAATGAACCAAATAAGATTAAACCCTAAGAGATTTCCTAGCCATAGTTAGTGTTAGATGAACACGACTCTCCACAATGGTATGATATTGTCCACTTTGAGCTTAGCTCTCATGACTTCTATGACAATTTCTTAAATTAGCCGACGTGGGACTTTCATCCAACCGTTAGCAGCATAACATTTCTAATATCTTTCATCTCAAAACTTCATATGCCAAAGTCTACATGGATTTGCTTCTTTGGTTATCTACTATGATATCAATAGAAACCAATCCAATATTTCACAGCAGTTCACAAGTTAACATTGCATCAAGAATTTACTATCGTCGGGAAAGGAATGAAGTCGAAGTTGTGATCGAGTTTTCGGACATACTAATGAGAGTTTTCAATGGAGTCCATTAAAGATTTCCAAAGGGGATACCTTCCTTCTGGGCATACCTTGTAAAGCAGAGTCTTCAAATTGCATGCTTTAAGCTTCTCTTCCAGTTGGATCATATTTGGCTTTGGACAATTCTGAAGAATCAAAAAATGGAAGAATCAGTCAAATTCTATTGGGTTTGGGTGAAAAGCCTGGATTAATAAAAGTAAATGAAGATGTTGATTCAGCATGGTTGAGTTTCACCTTGATCAACCACAAGAGATATGCACCAGAATATGTTGCTTGTGCTTGGAAATCCTCAAAGTCGTCATTGGGGATAAATGAGCAGGAATTCACGAGTTTTAATTCATTTTCTAGAAAGAAGTGGAAATTGTTGCTTATTTCCCCCTCTTGCTCACGAGTATTCGGGTCGGTCACAAAATGTATCATCCAACACGCCGAAAGGAATCGACGGTGAATCCATAGAGCCTGCAAGGATGGATATCGTTAGAGGATCAAACTGCTGCAAAAAATATTTTTTTTATCTTGACGAGGAACCAAACGAGACAGAACAAAATGCTTGCTTCCATTCATTAGCCATGTAGCCAAAGAACATACTATAAGTAAAAGTTTGCGAGGGTCGATCCAAATACTACTACAAATCACGACAAGGGGAGCTATCCTGAAGATGATATATTTTGTGAGATCCCACATCGATCGGAGAGGAGAACGAGTGCCAACGAGGATGCTGGGCTCCGAAAGGGGGTGGATTGTGAGATCGCACGTTGGTTGGAAAGGAGAACGAAACATTGTTTATAAGGGTGTAGGAACATCTCCCTAGCAGATGCGGTTTAAAAACCCTGAGGGGAAGCTTAAAAGGGAAAGCCAAAAGAAGACAATATCTGCTAGCGGTGGGTTTGAGCTTTTACATATTCAGTGACAAAGTAAAGTAAATCGAGACTTTAGCAGCCTACTCTGGAAGACATTCTTCTCCAATTGAATCTCTGTGAAATCAATGACAGAGGGTCCAACGCACTCATCTACAATTGACCACCAAAAATTGAAAAGAGAGAGAGAGAGAGAGAGAGAGAGAGAGAGAAGCATGTACCTCTCTTCCAACATATCGCTTTATCAGCATTTCATCCCAATCAAGCTCTTCCTTTCATTATAACAATTAGCAAGATATTAACGAGCCAATTTTTTATGGATAAAGTCAACTAAATAGCAAATCAAACATGGACGCTAAAATTATAGAGAACTTCTCATTATAAGTTTATTATTGTTTTTTATTTTCTTCTCCCATAAGATCGCAAATGTCAAGAACATTCAGAGGATCCAACTCTCACAAACATTAGTTTCCTCCAAGATAGACATAGAACTCAGGAGTGTTAGGCAAAATAGATTACAAGATTCATGTGTGCTAGAGTCAATGAAAAAGTTAGTGCAGGAGAAATGTAAGAATCAAAAGCATAGATACAAGAAAATGTTGACATTTAACAGCATTAAATTTATACTCAAGAAAACGTAAAGAATTCAATTCCAGTTATTATAGTAAACTTTCAAAAAGGCATTACATGATCCATTAAAAAAATGTTATTGCATGTAGAGAAAAACATTGTCGAACTGAAAGTTCGATTTTGCGATTACTAAAAAGACATGGATAAACAAAATTTACCTTCCACATTTGATAAATGTCAACGCTGAGACCAGAACTTATTTCTGTGCATGTTGTATCCTCTAAAATTTTGAGCATGAGCCGCTGGAAGGAGGGAAAAAAGCTCAAGGATCAGAACTTTACCGTCATTTCAAAATAATTTGAGTATTGTATGATCACTAAGCAATTTACAAAGCTCACTCTACGATAGTGGAAGCAACAATTGTCAGCAACATGCAATGCTGCCCATTTTCTGGTTTTCTTTACTTCATTCAACACCTGAAGATAGATGTTTTTGGAGTGTCCAATAAGAACAATGCAAATGGAGCCCAGAAAAACATTTTTTCGAAACAAAATCTGGAAATTATTACAAAAGGTGCACGTTGCATTACAATAATAAACTTGTGAAGACTTGAGAATTCAGACAAATAAATACTCATTTTCCAATTTTGAAGGAGTCAATTAAATCATTTGCAGCCAAGGGAGCAGCTCGACTCATGTATAAAGTACATGTTCCCTTGACAGATAAGAAACTTTGTAATAAATTGTGTGCCTCAGACTCAGAGATATCAAACAAGAAAAAAGAAGAAAACCCCACCTGTTCCCTTGACATGTAAGAAACTAACCAGCACCGATGGTTCCATGCACGGTAATTCATTTTGGACATCTACACCAAAATGAAAGTAACTTAGATGAGACAAAGTTCTTACTGTAACAGGAAGGAAATTAACAAGAGTCCAGTTACAATCAATTACTTAAATCAAGTTTGCAGCATCTACCAAGAGTTCAAAATAAATACAATCTAGTGGAAAATCAAGAAAGCAGCTCCGGATCTTGTGTTTTTTCACCAAAGCCTTTATTAGACAAAATTTCATCAAGAACATCCCAATCAACCTTTTAAAATTCTTCTCAAGATCATGCTTGAAGATAAACTTTTCTTCTATTTCCTCCATTCATCAACCAATTTATTAGCTACCTATATGAATAGGGTCAACAATTCATCTCCCTAACATAAAGGCCGATTGAGGATAGGAAATGGTAGAAGGCAGCATAACTTGTAACTGCCTTTGACAAGATTCCAACGCAGATTTGGTGATTGAAGATCCAATGATTCCTCTCTAACCAAAAGAAGGCCTTCACAATGTTCAGCTAAATAATTTGTTTCTGGTCTTTGAAGGGATACCCAAGGAGAACACTTGAAATGATATTAAAGACGGAAGTAGGCATGCAAGAAAGCCCAAAACTTTTGAGCAAAGGAGCAGCGGATGAATAAGTAGGAATGAGTCCTTGTTGCTCTTCAACAAATTTGGCACAAACATTGAACAAGATAGGCGAATAATTAGATAATTTGATATATAATATTATTTTGTTTCTATTTGATATATAATCCATGTAATTGAACTGAAAATAAACAAATGGGAAATAGTTTCCCTGCAAGATTGAATGGAGTATTGTTGCAAGGATTGAGAATCCAATGGGAGACGGACAAGGATAGGGAAGTCATCCCCATCCCACCCGACCTGTGAGCATCCCTATATTAATGTACATTAGCAAATATCTAAGCTCAATTTATCTCAGGTATTCATCCCCCATGGGCGGCTGTTCCTAATTAAACTTTGCTTCTCCATATTATCAAACGGGTATCGACAGGTACAAGGTAAAAATCCATCCTAATCTATTTGTGAGTTCTAGGGTGATAGTTGAGTTTTTAGTATCCTATGTAGAGTGGGATCATTTACAATCCTTGCAGTTCACTTCTATGCTTGTTTAAAATTAGAAGTTAGAAGAAGAAAAAACATATGTCACTCAAGTCTTAAATTGGAGGCCATCATGAAGTCTATGAATAACCCTTCGGAGAAACAGCAATATGCAATATGCATGGAAAGTTATAGTGAGCTTCCAAATTTTAATAATATGCAGGTCCTTGAACCTCAGCTATTCTTTCCACTAGCTCAGATTCTTTCTTCAAAATTTCCTCAACAGTATAGCCCTTTTGAACAAGCAGCTTGATCACCCACCGCCTGCCAAGAACTGACGTGCTTAATTTTTACATAAAATTTATGGAACTCATTTTTCATTAGGTTGTGGAAAGTAATATACAAAATAACAAATTCCCTACATAAGCTTGCAACAATATTCCCTCATTTTTCTACACGTTAAGTAATACGAGCATAAAAACTTCTTGACAAAACAAAACCCCTACAATATACCAAATGCAGCAGCTACTTTGGGGAATAAAGAGTATTTATCGTGGAAAAATAATAGAAGCCTATATTTTAGAAATGCATCCATAAAGAAAGAATTGGGTTGTAATCTCGCTAATGATACTAGCCTCCATTAAAGCATCTGGAGAGTAATAATAACCTATCCTCAAACAGTATTATATCAGTATGAACAAACTTGCACCAACTAGTTAATCCTTACCTATGGCACCACGCTTGTTCACTCTTGGGGAAATATGAAAGTACGAGCTTTGACAAGAGAAGTTCATCCAAATACATTGAGAGATGTTGTTTCTTTGATAATATGAATTTCCTGTCCGATACACACATGGTACAATCAGAAGTGATAATTCCTAAATTCCACACCATGAGATAGCAAGTCAATAATAAAACTTATGAGTAATCCAAATGAGACCAGGTTCTATGGTTAATCTTGGAAAAACCATTGTTATCAATACAAATTTGATGTTTATTGTACTATTATAAAATAACTCATGGCCCTTTCATTTAACAAACAACGAATATTTTAACTGATACAGGCCAGGAAATACAGTCTTTTGCTCCTCAAGTGAAATTCTTGTAACAAACTAGTAGATGAATTGATACTTTCAAATTTAGAGCTGAAATTGTAAATAGAGAAGCAAGACATGATGATAGATAACAGATTATAAAAAAAATGGTCGTAACTCCAATAATGGGAAAAGCTATATCAAACAAGGAACAAGCAGAAACCTGGAATTCCAAGCAGTGCCAAAATCGCAGCTCAGCAATAAAAGAGCCCTGCTATGCTTCATGACCTCACTTTCAACAATGTTAAATGAATTTGACAATTCAGATAAATGGTTTCCAGCCACAGTTTGATCATCTTGGTTGCAAAAGCTCCTATATTTCCTAGTAGCAGCCATAAATGTGTTTCTAGCTGCTATGTACAAAGGATGAAGAATCTCTGTTGATACGCCCAACTTATGATCTTGAAGCAAGAAATCTGAACTATCGTACCCCATAATTTCAGACGTAGCACTTTTGGAGCTGCCTGCCTCTTCCTTCAGTTTGGAAAACTGGGATGGATGTATAAATCCAATCTCATCGCTGGATTGATGCAACCGTAGGACAGAAAAACAGTCAAGCAACCAACCAACCAAATATGTCTACACAAAAAACACTAGGAATCACGACTCTCCATAATGGTATGATATTGTCCATTTTGAGCATATGCTCTCGTGGCTTTGCTTTGAATTTTCCCAAAAAGTCTCATATCAATGAAGATTATATTCCTTACCATGATTATTCCCTAAATTAGCCAGTGTGGGACTCCCTCCCAACAATCATCAACAATCCTCTCCTCGAACAAAGTACACCATAGAGCCTCCCCTGAGGCCTATGGAGCCCTCGAACAGTCTCCCTTAATCGAGGCTCAACTCCTTCTTTGGAGTCCTTGAACAAAGTACACCATTTGTTCGACACTTGAGTCACTTTTGACTACACTTTCGAGACTCTCAACTTCTTTGTTCGACATTTGAGGATTCTATTAACATGGCTAAGTTAAGCGCATGACTCTGGTACCATGTTAGGAATCACGACTCTCTACAATGGTATGATATTGTCCACTTTGAGCATAAGCTCTCATGACTTTGCTTTGGGTTTTCCCAAAAGGCCTCATACCAATGGAGATGTATTCCTTACCTATAAACTCATGATCATGCCCTAAATTCGGAATTAGCTAGTGGGGACTCCCTCCCAACAACCCTCAACAATCAGACAAATCTTCATAGAAATGCCGTCCCCATAATCAGACAAATTTGATTGAGCAACCAAATCAGGTACGTATCAAAATGAAGCTTCCTCAAAACTAGAACTGTAACTGTACATTAATCGTTCATTCCGCTACGATGATCTTCAAACCAATACAATCATAAGTAGCAAGAAAAAGCATCAATTAACCATCAGTATATGGAATCTAGCAGAGAGTTTTTTCCGTCAAATTGAGACTATAAACTACATAAATTTCCGGGAAAATCAAACTCGAACAAAGGAGAATCTTACTTCTTATAAGATTATATACTTACATAAGAAGATCTGACTCTAAAATTCGTTCGAATTGACACAGCAAATCACCGGCTTTCGCTTCGAAATCAGCATCTTCAGCCATTTCTCTATTGTCTGCCCTAAATGCTAGAGCTTGAGGAGAAAGGCTGTCATATGAGATCACAGCGAAGGAGTGCTTGTGTATGTTTATTGTCTACGTATGTTTATGTTTTAAGCTAAATTAATAAAAATATTTTTCGGTATAAAAAAATTAAATAAATTTTTTAATAATACCTTTAGACTTTTAAAATATTTTAAATACACAAAAAAATATTTTTTAACTAAAAAAATAGTTAAAAAATACTCATAAATTTTAAAAAGTATTATTAATATTTTATATTTTTAAAATTTTAAAAACACTTTTAAATTTTTTTTAAAATACTAATAAATTTTTAAAAATAATATTAAAATTGACACCATTTTTATTTATTTATAAATATTAAATGTGTTAATACTATTTTTAACGATTTTTTAAAAAATTCAATGGTATTTTTGAAACAAAATATTAGTTGTTTCTCTCTAAAACACACTATTCTCAAGATGTACTATAGAAAGAGGAGGCATGATGTGAGATCTCCACCATCTTATGTCAGTGAAGGCGAGTGTTCTGAGACGAGTGTCTCGGACGACTTATTTTGAAATGAGTTTTTCAAGGACAATATCGTGCAGCATGGGTGTGCCGGTATTACACCCTAGCTCGCGTGTTGGACGTTGTATTGTGCACCCACTATTCGGTACGGTATTCGTAAATGATATGATATTGACACGGGAGGGCCAATGCCCCGATAGACTCAAATGGATGGATGTTCGACTCTAAATTTGAGGCCGAACACCCTCGATTAGTGTAAAAGAGGGTTAAATTACAAGTTTGATTTTTTAATTTTCTCTAAAAAGTTTTTAAAATTAAAAGCATAATAGCCGTTTTTAACATTTCAATGTTTTGCGTAATAAATCCCTAATTTTTAGTGTCGGAATAATATTTAAATTTGTTATTTTGAGTTCAATAAATATTTAGAATTAATTTTTTTTTTGTCTTATCCGACACTAACATATTAATAAGTTGGAACCACTTAAAAAAATATTAAAAAATAATAATATTATTACATTAAAAAAAATTAATATAATAATATAGTATAGTTTATTAAGTGATTTTAGGGGATAAATACATATTAAAAAATATATTTATTTTTTTTAATTTTTTATTTTTCAAAAAAACACTTTAAATATACCATTACATAAGGGACGTTCAATACCGATTCTTATAGTGCTCTTAGGATTGTCGATAAGTTAATTCTTGTCTATGTGTATTTGTCGGGTTGTCTACCTAAACACGAGGTTGGTATCAGTAACAAAGCTTCATAAGAAAATATCTCGAAAATTTTATGAGAATTAAATTCGATCTTAAAATAAATTATTTAAAAGTAATTTAACGACCAATGATAAAAAATAATTTAAAAAAAATGTAAAGGAATATAATCACATTTTTATTGAACATATTTAAAGAAAAAACGAGTAAATTGAACGCTAAATTAATAAAAATATATATATATATTAAATTTTAATAATACACATAAAACTTGTCATTAAAATTTTTAAAAAATTTAAAAATTACAATTTGTTTTTGGATATAACAATTAATATTTAAAAATGGTTTAAAAACAGTTTTAAAAATATATTTGAATTTTCAGACCTTTCATTAATACCTTTATTTAAAAAAAAATTCAAAAACATTTTAAAACTTATTTAAAAAAAAAAAACTTTAAAAAATTGAGAGATAACCTACGAGAGTTGCGTTCATAGACCGTAATAATTTGTTAAACTTTGTTTTATAAAAGTAAAAGATAAATATTATAAGTATTTTTTAAACACAGTACGGTAAATGCATGTTTAATTTATTTTTTAAAAAGTATTAATGGAATTTTTTTAGGTTAAATCGAGATTTTTAAAATAAAAATTAATAATAAGAATATATTTATTTAAAATTTAAGTATATTTTTAAGACAAAATAAAAAATTTACGGATTATTAATTTAAAATAAATTTTAAAAGGTAAAAAAAAAAGAAAAAANTTTTTTTTTTTTTTTTTTTTTTTTTTTTTTTTTTTTTTTTTTCTTTTTTTTTTTTTTTTTTTGGAGATAATCTACGAGGTGTCTTTATAGACAGTTTTTGTTCATATTTTAACGGTAATAATTTATTAGTACATTTTTTACTTCTTTTTAAATTTTTTTAAAGGTATTAATGGAATTTTTTAAAAATTTAAATTTAAATATATTTTAAAGACAAAATATAAAGTTTTATTAATTTAAAATAAATAAATAAAGAAAAAAAACACTAATTATTTGGTTTTTGAAGTTTATGAAGGTAAAAGGCAAATGTAGCACGTGACAAGCGCAGGCGATATGGTATACCGTATTTTAGACGCCTTAATAAACCACAGGGAACTGCGCTTTCCTTTCGCCATTTTCCATTCCTCACAAACACTATTTCTTCACATTGCTGTTTCTTCCATTCTTTCTCTTCTTCAATTCTTCATTTTGCTCGACAAATTTCTCTCCCAATTTCCCCATTTTCCAATCCCTTTAATCCCAATCGATCTTGCTCCTGAATTTTTCTCTGCCCCTTTCAATCTTGTTCGTTTTTTTCTCGTTGCTAGACCCACCATACCCACTCTCACTTCCCGAAGATCTGGGGATTTCTTCTCTTCTCTGGAGCTTTGAATCCGATCAAGAAATTGTGGGTTTTGTTCCTTTTGTGATCTTGATTTGTTCTTGTTCATCATGCTTTGACGAATATTGCGTCTCGAGGGTTGGAATTGGCATCTAGGGTTAAGTGATTGGTGTTGCTGGTTGATATTGGTGCTGTTCATGCGAGAGTCACGGGCTGGTTTCGATGAATATGGAAATCTCTTGCGATGTGGCGTCGTTGGACGCTGAATTGTTGCAGCTGGCTGAGGTCTCTCCTTTGGCGATTAAATCCAATCCTGATTTTGTTGAGAAGCTGTTTGCGCAGTGGCTTTCGCTCCCTGCCACTAATCGGCTGGTAACTTTGATTTCCCTTGCATTATGAAGTTCGTTGAATTGGGGGAGTTTGTTGAATTGTGGATTTTTTTATTTGAGCTTGTGTGAATTTGAGTTGTTATTAGTCATAGGGACTCAAGAGCATGCTGAAAAGATCTTGTTTCTAGCTGGGTTGTCTCGATGGCAGTTTTGATTTTAGTTGGCATTGCTTCATCCTTCGTTTTCACGTGTATGGGAATGGATTCGAATTCGTTATATTTATCCATTGTATCTGTTAGGTAACGTCATTGTTAAACGATGCGAAGGCTGGTGTACCCTTGAATGTGCCTGGAAATTCTTCTAGTCCTCATGCTTCTGCTAGCAACTCACTACCTTCTATATTTCCTGCTGGAAGTGCTCCTCCTCTATCACCGAGAAGTACATCGGGTTCCCCTCGGGTGATGAGACAGAGGGTTGGTCCTTCTAATTTAGGCTCCCCGCTGAAAGTGATTAGTGAGCCAATTAAAGAACCAATTCCGCAGGTCCTTCTAATTTTATCTTTTGTTATAATATTTGTTAATAGTTTTTGAGCTACGTTTCGGATAAAAGACCTTTAGCTTATCAGTTGAATTTCTTTTCATGGGATTATGATGTAGTTCTTAATTGCACAACTTTAAATGCTCTGCAGTTTTACTTCCAAAATGGACGTCCACCACCAATTGACATAAAGGAGCAATGTCTGTTCAGGATCAACCAGGCTTTTTACGGGCACCTAGATGGATTGCAAGTCCATGGTGAGATATCTCAAAAACTTACGTTTCATTCCTCCAATGGACACTAACTCTCCTTCTGCTATGCCAGAATTTAGGGCAGTTACAAAAGAAGTATGCAAGCTGCCATCATTCTTTTCCCCTTCTCTTTTCAGGAAGATAGATGTTAACAGCACCGGCATTGTATCGAGGTAGGTTTCTCTTGTTGCTGGAGAACATTGTTCTAGTATGATTTATATATTGGCATTTTTTCACCTGTAGTTTTTGTAATCGTTTTGTATCATATATATATATATATATATATATATATATATATATATATATATATACAGGACATCATTTTTTAGACTGTTCCGTTGTCACCTTTTGCTTCTCAACAAGTATTTTAACTTTGTACTTTTTTTTTTAATAAATGGGCTTAGCTATCTCTTTTTTTCAATGAACTCCATAAAATGTTGCTAATTATGCTCGAATTTGCTTCCCAAGATATATATGTATATATATATTCTGTTGGGATAAAGGATATCTTTGGTAGGAAGAGTGAAAGATTACAAAGGCTGACCAGAAATAAATATGCAGCCTTCAGAAAAATTGTGATAATTGATGTTATGTAGATTTTATTTTGGAAAACTAGAAGGCTGGGGAATAATTTGAAAGAATCCATGCGAAGAGATTTATGCATTACCATTGTCCTGACATGGTTCTTATTCAAGAATCAAAGATAGAAATTAATGACCGTTTTTTTGTCATCAATTTCAAGGAAGATTAATTTGAAGATATGAAAGGGCATCAATGAATCTTTCTCGATAGTTGTATAGTTGTTTTTGGAAGAAGTGTGCAAAATCAGCGAAGTTGAGTTGAGATTTCCCTTGGGGTGTTGTCTTCTTTGCCGTTGGAGTTGAAGAAGAGTTTCAAATATTTTCCTTGCTTGAAAGAGTTCTTGATGGGGTTTGAATCTATTAATGGAGAATCAAGGCGGTTTGAAATCATTTAAGGTATCGTTGGTGTGGTTCTTGGGATTTGAAGCAATTAATTCTAATTTTTTGGAATAGGACATGGTAGTTAAAAGACCAGCCTTTGTATGGCTTCATCTTAACTGATCAATTGAAGCTGGCCTTTTGAATTTCTCAAGCATCCAACCACCTTTTGATTGTTCCTCTGCAAAGGTTAAAGTGTTTATGGAGATTCCCTCGATCTCTTTTCTTCGGCTACTCTTATGAAATCTTTCGAGAAGGTTTCCTATGCTGTATATAAGGAGCATGATGTCTTCTTCATCATTCTCATTGCTATGACTAGTTTAGAAGATTCTATATTGATGGCTTTATTTTTGGAGGCCATTTTTGATTCCAAAACCTTTGAGTTGTAAGTTTGGCCCTTTGCTAAGTCTTCTTCATCACATTTTTTTCCCCAAAGGTTTCTATATTGTAGTAGGTGCTTTTGCATCCTCCCTTTGCTGTGTGTTGGGGTATTTGGCTTAAGAGGAACAATTGGATTTTTAGAGATGAATAGAAGTTGGGTGAGGAAGCTTGGGAAATTGTTTGATTTAATACCTTCTTACTTCTTAAGGGTATTGGTCACCCAGTATTTTTTGTAATTATGCCTTGGTCTTGTCCTTTTTTGTTGTTAGTTTTGGACTCCCACTTTTATTAGGCTTGTTTTTTTTGTATCCCCATGTATTCTACCATTCATTCAATGAAATTTGGTTTTCTTTAAAAAAAAAAAAAAAAAGTCAAGAATGTGAAACTGCCTCGAGAATTAAGGGAAATTTTTTTTTTCTTGGATGGTAAACTCCACTTCAAACTCAAATCCCCTAGCTACATGGTGGTGGCAACATGGTTCGTTACTTTTTTTCTATAAGAAACAAAAGAATATATTACCGAATGGAGATTACAAAAGGGGAGATGAGATTTCCTAACCCGCCAAAGAGTTACAAGGACTCCCAATTGGCCTTAATATGAACAAGATTATAATTACAAAAAGAATTGCAAAGAGAACACCACATGGAAGCAACTAAGGAAAGAACATGGTATCTCAAGGCAAGACGTATGGATAAATTGATTTGGACTTGAAACTGAAGTTGCCAATGCACTATTCTGCATTCCATCTTTGGTTGGATTTAGTTTGTATCATCATGGTTGGTGGGTTGAATGAATCATTATTAGTTAGTTCAGTACAACATTTTGTGGTTTTACAAGGTATTTGAATTGAGAGGAATAACATGATTTTTATAGGCCTTGTCTTGTGATATTAGTTGAAACACGTGACGACCTGAACGCCCTTAATTAGTAAAAAAAAAAAGAAAATTGGGGTGTCTCTTTCCTTATTTTTTTTTCCTACTTGAAGCACGTATGATACTGTTTATCATCATTATTTTGCAGGGATGCTTTTATTGAATACTGGATCAATGGAAACATGTTGACACTGGATATAGCAACCCAAATTTTTAAGATTTTAAAGCAGCCAGATCTCAAGTATCTGACTCAGGTTACTTTCTGTTCTTCATCTTTCCTTTCTTCTCCTCCCTAATCCCGATCATTATATTGTATAAATAAATTTTCATTGTTATGTATATCAAAATATCACTAAATATTAGAGTATTGTTTTCTATGAAAAAAGTTTTTTTTTTTAGTGTTGCTATAGCAGCATAAGTAACATGCAGTTTTCTATGAATTATTTTGTGTTATTTCTTACCTATTTTATTGAACACAAAAAATTGTATTTGGCAATTGGTTAAATGAAATTCGAAGGAGATATCATCTGAAGTAACAAAAAATATATTTTACGTATAATCTTGTTCTCAGTAAAGTTGAATTTTTTGATTTTATGACAGGATGACTTCAAACCTGTGCTTCGGGAACTCTTAACAACGCACCCAGGGTTGGAATTCCTGCAGAGCACTCCTGAATTTCAGGAAAGATATGGTTGGTGCCTCTTGTCTGAATTACACTGCTTTAAATATATGGATGTTTATGGTTTGCTTTGTACTTTATTTTTCCTAAGAATCATGTCTGTCTTTGATTAGTTTAATCAACCCCGTTCTCTAATTTTTGAACTATCAAATCTCTTTCATCATGTATTTGTTTTAATTACGAACAAATCCAGAACTTTATTGTAAAAAGATTATCAGAAGTTTGGGAGGATGAGGCATCCTTGGAAGAGAACATTTAGTAACTGCTTCTTCACCTGACAAAGTAAAAAAGGACGAGAAAGAGAACAATGGGAATAATTGCCTTTCACCTTGCAAGCTTGGATTTAACATAGGAGCCTACACTTTGACAAAGGACCGAATTTTCGTTGATAAAATGAGAAGTTACTGAAGTAACGAAGAACTTCTACTAGTAGGATATAATTAGCTGCATAACAAAATCCTGAAGAACTAAACAAATTCAAAACCTATTCCATCAGACATGATTTTTTTTAAAAAAAAAAAATCCACGAAGCTTTCTGCCTTTTGAAGGATGCGACCAAGAAAGAAATGATGACATTGATGTCTAAAGAATAAGATGAAAAAGGAGATGTGGGCTTCATTTGTGGGGGATGAAACAGTTTTTTATGTTTTCGTTAGGTTTTGAGTTTTTCTTTTCCCTTTCCCTTTTAAGCTTATTATAACTTTTCAATATCTTTAAGATATTTGATGTTGTTTCAAACATGAAGTTACAATAGAAACTTTTCTCTAGGCATGAAATCTGACTTACAAGTAGCCCGTAAATCCTCATCTCTTAGGACATTGTCTATGATTATGTAAAGGGTGAAACCAACTTCTTGTAGCAACTATAAATAGGTTTCAGTTTAGGTTGCCAATGTTTATACCGTTCTAAGAAATCCTTGGGTACTCCTCCATTGCTCTGAACATTGTCTCTTGTGAAAAGTGGAGTCAAATCCTTTGTTTCTGAATCAAATGCATAGTGTTTCAAAAGGCTGAGAGCTTGATGATGTGTAGGATTTAAATCTTTATGTTTCTGAATGGATTTCCAGTACAAAAGATTCGTAACTTTCCTATTTTTATGTCATTGAGTAGATGGAGATTCTGTAATATTTCTAGGTCATTTGTTCATAATTTAGAGTGGGGCCCTTTATTCTCTCCTCTTTGTCTAGCATTCTCCTTCTGGTTCAGTGTGATCGTCTGCTTTTCCAAAAGAGTAAGGCACTGGAGTGGGGCCCTTTATTCTCTTCTCTTGTTTAGTATTCTTCTTCAGTTGCAACGCGGCAGTTTATTTTTTCTGAAAGAATATGGCCCTAGTTTTCTTTGGTCGTGCAGTGCAGTTCATCCAGTTGTATAAATTGTTGGTTTCTATTGACATTAGCATTGTTGGTTAGGCACTGGGTGTATTAGAATTGACCTTGCAGACCATGTTAGATGCCTGCTGTTGTATGCAATTTGAATTTCAGGCAGGGGCTTGTTATTGGGTTCCCACAAGGCTTCATGCTATGATAAATCATCATAAACCTGCTTGATTCTAGATTCTTTTAAGTTCACATTTTTTAATGCAATTACACTACGGCTCTTTATATTTTCGTTGTTCACTTTTTGAATGAACTTTTATTTTGTGAACCAGCTGAAACAGTAATATATAGGATATATTACTATATAAATAGAGCTGGAAATGGTCAGCTTTCACTCAGGGAGCTCAAACGTGGAAATTTGATTGATGCAATGCAACATGCTGATGAAGAAGAGGACATCAACAAAGTCTTGAGGTAGGGTTTATGAACGAAGGCTTTTTTGTGTTGTGATAAAAAACGAATGCTGTATGTTGCAATCATGAGTTTTCTTTCTATTCTATCTCACTGGTGGTTTTACCATTTTTCTTCCAGCTTTTATCCTATAAGGGAGTTTCTTTTTGTAATTTCATTTTAGTTTTTATATTTCAGTCCATTGAAGAGTTCTCCATGACTCCCACAAGTTCTTGGTTCACAGTGGATTTTCAATCTAGCTCGTCCTGTAATTTTTGAGTTAATACATTGTTTCTTGCAAAAGAAAAAAAGGATGGGGTTTTGTCTTGCTAATATCCCTTATAAAGGAGCGTAAGAATTTAATGGTGTTATGTTTATTGGTTTCCAAGTCAGGAACTGTACCACTATTTTTTTTTCCTGTTTGTAGTTGAATCCAACCACCAAAACTGGTCCCACCACTAAGAATCTTTCTTTTTCTCTCTCTAGTGTGGTCTAAAAAATGTAAAAGAGGAGATGGCTTAAGGATTTAGTCTTTTTTAATCAGAACGTGGCATAAGAAGAAAAAGTAGAGCGTCTTTGAGCCTCTTAATTATCTTTACGTATGTTACTTTTAGCTTGGATTGATATATTATGTTCATGTGTTTGCTTCTTGGGGTCTGCTTGACCTTATTTAATTTGTTTTAATCGTGAATTGTAGATACTTTTCATATGAGCACTTCTATGTAATATACTGCAAATTTTGGGAGTTGGACACGGATCACGATTTCTTGATCGACAAGGAGAACCTTATCAAATATGGAAATCATGCTCTTACCTACCGGATTGTTGATAGAATATTCTCTCAGGTTGGTTAATATTCTCTGGGATCTTGCTTGTTTAAAAAATGACTTAATTAGATGCCAGATTTCAGTTTTAAATGAAACTTCCTTGGAATCTATAGAATTATTTTTTTTTCCTGTGTTAAATTTATTTATAAAGTGATTACTAGCATTAACTTCTTTAATTGATTCCATGGAATCCTAGGTTTCAAGAAAGTTTACTAGTAAGGTTGAAGGTAGGATGGGATATGAAGATTTCGTTTATTTTATATTGTCCGAGGAAGATAAATCGTCAGAGCCTAGCCTTGAGTATTGGTATGTTCTGTCCTTATCGTGAATATTGGTGTTTTCTAATACTTTACCAGGTCATATAGACTGTTTGTAAGATGGCTCAAGTTTTGATGAAACATGTGCAAATTAGTACTGATCAACAAATTTGTGCAGTTGAATTCTTGAGACAACGGTGTCCATTTTGACCTTTGCCCTAGGGATCTTCACTTTATTTTTATATTCAGCTTACTGCATTGCCTTTTTTCTAAATCTGCTTGTTGGGTACCCCCTTTCTCTGGACATTTGACATGTACAACATTGTATTTATAATTGTAAAGATGGAAAAAAGTTATAAATCAATGTTATTTGATCAATTCTGTCAATACAGTAATGTGAAATTCTAGTTTCCCTTTTAACATATGTTGTTTGGTTAATTGACGTCCCTTTATAATTTTTTATTTAGGTTTGGGTTAGCGAATTTGTATGCATAAAAGATAAATCTTTTTGCCTTGTGGTTGGGTTGTTCATATTCTACCCGTGGAAGTTATTGGAACTTTCTTTGTAATTTTTCATTTTTTTCAATGAAAATGTTTGTTTCCTTGTAAATTATTTATGTAAATCATGCCCTTTTATGCATAGACACTATATTTTCACTTGCAGTTNGAAGGCTTTTTTGTGTTGTGATAAAAAACGAATGCTGTATGTTGCAATCATGAGTTTTCTTTCTATTCTATCTCACTGGTGGTTTTACCATTTTTCTTCCAGCTTTTATCCTATAAGGGAGTTTCTTTTTGTAATTTCATTTTAGTTTTTATATTTCAGTCCATTGAAGAGTTCTCCATGACTCCCACAAGTTCTTGGTTCACAGTGGATTTTCAATCTAGCTCGTCCTGTAATTTTTGAGTTAATACATTGTTTCTTGCAAAAGAAAAAAAGGATGGGGTTTTGTCTTGCTAATATCCCTTATAAAGGAGCGTAAGAATTTAATGGTGTTATGTTTATTGGTTTCCAAGTCAGGAACTGTACCACTATTTTTTTTTCCTGTTTGTAGTTGAATCCAACCACCAAAACTGGTCCCACCACTAAGAATCTTTCTTTTTCTCTCTCTAGTGTGGTCTAAAAAATGTAAAAGAGGAGATGGCTTAAGGATTTAGTCTTTTTTAATCAGAACGTGGCATAAGAAGAAAAAGTAGAGCGTCTTTGAGCCTCTTAATTATCTTTACGTATGTTACTTTTAGCTTGGATTGATATATTATGTTCATGTGTTTGCTTCTTGGGGTCTGCTTGACCTTATTTAATTTGTTTTAATCGTGAATTGTAGATACTTTTCATATGAGCACTTCTATGTAATATACTGCAAATTTTGGGAGTTGGACACGGATCACGATTTCTTGATCGACAAGGAGAACCTTATCAAATATGGAAATCATGCTCTTACCTACCGGATTGTTGATAGAATATTCTCTCAGGTTGGTTAATATTCTCTGGGATCTTGCTTGTTTAAAAAATGACTTAATTAGATGCCAGATTTCAGTTTTAAATGAAACTTCCTTGGAATCTATAGAATTATTTTTTTTTCCTGTGTTAAATTTATTTATAAAGTGATTACTAGCATTAACTTCTTTAATTGATTCCATGGAATCCTAGGTTTCAAGAAAGTTTACTAGTAAGGTTGAAGGTAGGATGGGATATGAAGATTTCGTTTATTTTATATTGTCCGAGGAAGATAAATCGTCAGAGCCTAGCCTTGAGTATTGGTATGTTCTGTCCTTATCGTGAATATTGGTGTTTTCTAATACTTTACCAGGTCATATAGACTGTTTGTAAGATGGCTCAAGTTTTGATGAAACATGTGCAAATTAGTACTGATCAACAAATTTGTGCAGTTGAATTCTTGAGACAACGGTGTCCATTTTGACCTTTGCCCTAGGGATCTTCACTTTATTTTTATATTCAGCTTACTGCATTGCCTTTTTTCTAAATCTGCTTGTTGGGTACCCCCTTTCTCTGGACATTTGACATGTACAACATTGTATTTATAATTGTAAAGATGGAAAAAAGTTATAAATCAATGTTATTTGATCAATTCTGTCAATACAGTAATGTGAAATTCTAGTTTCCCTTTTAACATATGTTGTTTGGTTAATTGACGTCCCTTTATAATTTTTTATTTAGGTTTGGGTTAGCGAATTTGTATGCATAAAAGATAAATCTTTTTGCCTTGTGGTTGGGTTGTTCATATTCTACCCGTGGAAGTTATTGGAACTTTCTTTGTAATTTTTCATTTTTTTCAATGAAAATGTTTGTTTCCTTGTAAATTATTTATGTAAATCATGCCCTTTTATGCATAGACACTATATTTTCACTTGCAGTTCGTATGATCTTTGTTTATTTACTCTGGTTTGTCTTCTTCAGTTTTCCATTTCTTGACCAAGTTTGGGACTGGCTGCCCATTTTGATTACGCCTTGTTGTTTTTTCTAGGTTCAAGTGCATAGATTTGGATGGTAATGGAATTTTAACTCGGAATGAATTGCAATTCTTTTATGAGGAGCAGTTACATCGTATGGAATGCATGGCTCAAGAACCTGTGCTTTTTGAGGATATTTTGTGCCAGATAATTGATATGATTGGACCGGAGGTTCAGCTCTACTCCTTTATTAGTTTNATTTTTCTTCCAGCTTTTATCCTATAAGGGAGTTTCTTTTTGTAATTTCATTTTAGTTTTTATATTTCAGTCCATTGAAGAGTTCTCCATGACTCCCACAAGTTCTTGGTTCACAGTGGATTTTCAATCTAGCTCGTCCTGTAATNTTTTTTTTTTTAAGAATATCATGAAAAGATATCCATGATTATCGAAATTTTCTCCAAAAATTTGTGAATTACGAAATGATATTGTTGTGCTTTACACAATGTCTTGCTTGCAGAACGAGAATTATATCTGTCTACGGGATCTGAAAGGCTGCAAGCTTTCTGGAAGTGTTTTTAACATTCTTTTCAATCTGAATAAGTTTATGGCCTTCGAAACGCGTGATCCGTTTCTTATCCGCCAGGTAGGTGAACTTTTATTTCAGGTCGATATTATTGCCTTGTGATCTCAGCTATGATAAATTGGCAGACAATGTTCTGCCCGTATATTACTGGTGACAATTTTGACCTTGTGGCTTGCAGGAACGGGAGAATCCTACTTTGACAGAATGGGACCGTTTTGCACATAGAGAATATATTAGGCTTTCAATGGAAGAAGATGTGGAAGATGCCTCTAATGGAAGTGCAGAAGTTTGGGATGAGTCTCTTGAAGCTCCATTCTGAGTGGAATTGGGTAAGCCAATTATTTCTGTTCTGAAGCCATTAGTTGAAATTCAGTTCAAAACACCATTGTTTTTACTACCCTTTTGTGCTTAAAACGAAATTATATCCCGGCACTTTTGGTATTTCAGTTCAAAACACCGTTGTTCTTCCCATCAATTTTGTGCATAATTTTCTGTCTCTACATGTAACAGCCCAAGCCCAAGCCCACCACCACTAATAGATAGTCTTCTTTGGGTTTTCCCTTTCGGGCTTCCCCTCAAGGTTTTTAAAATGTGACTGCTAGGCAGAGGTATCCACACCCTTATAAAGGGTGTTTCGTTCTCATCCCTAACCAATGTGGAATCTCACAATCCACCCCATCCAGGGCCAGCGTCCTCATTGGCACTCGTTCCATTCTCCAATCGATGTAGGACCCCCTCCAATCCACTGGCACATCATCCGGTGTCTAGCTTTGATATCATTTGTAATAGTCCAAGCCCATGGCTAGCAAATATTGTCCTCTTTGGGCTTCCCCTCAAGGTTTTTAAAATGCGTCTGATAGAGAGAGGTTTCCACACCCTTAAAGGGTCTTCCGTTCTCTTCCTATACTTACTATTAAGGCTGAGTGGCAGACATTTTTTAACAGAGATGAAACAAGGGGATGCTTGGTCTGTTTATATTCTTTATTATGCCTCCTTCCATCAATTGCATAATGATAATACTCCATTGCACGGACATATGATTGTACGATTACTGTAGTGATGAATAGCACGGTTTTTGTGTACTATTATTCTTGATTAGAGTTGACTTTCTTACATCATTAACATTGTGCTCCTCTTTCTTTTTCAGGGAGCAGAAGAAAGCGGCTTGGCTTGAAAATTTTCGTTTTTAAATTGGCCACGAGTTGAAGAAATGTACCGATGGATCGATTAGTCCTTTTGAATGAGAATGCAGACCGCTACAACATGTTAGAGGGGGGGCTTTGCAGGTTTTACTTATGGAATGTCTTCTCTAATGTTGCTTCTTGAACACGAATTTGCAGGTCTCCAATTGCTGCTGCTTTGACGAATTGCGAGTATCGCATGAAACATCCTGTAGATTGTACTACTGATACGACATTCTGTAAGCGTTGTCTGCTTGGCGCAGTCGATAATTCCAGGTCATTTATTTAGTTTAGAACGCTGCCTTCCTTTTCCCCCCCTCAATTTAAGCCTCTACTTATAGATAGATATCATCTACGCCCCTTTTTTGTTTGTAATTTTATTCTGTTTCTCAAGAAGGAAAAAAAGAAAATCCCTTCCCTTGATTGTCTTGGGTGGTTCTGTGATGCTTTCATTTGTATGACTTTCTTTTGAGTTAAAANGTGTGTAGGAGCAATTGAGAAGAGCACAAGCGATAGTGTTAGCGTGTGTAGAGNCCTTCCCTTGATTGTCTTGGGTGGTTCTGTGATGCTTTCATTTGTATGACTTTCTTTTGAGTTAAAAGGGCAGGGCAGTGTTTACTTTTTTATATCCTTTTTGTGTAAGAGCTGGGATTCTTTTTATTTATATGAATATTCATTTCAAATGTTTTTTTTTTTTTTTGTTCCTTTGTTTTCCGTGCTCCTTTACCATTCATCTTCTCATTTGCTCTTGATTGTTCTACTTGCATTTTCATGAGTTATAGCGTGTGTAAGAGCAATTGAGAAGAGCACGAGCGATAGTGATAGCGTGTGTAAGAGCAATTGAGAAGAGCACGAGCGATAGTGATAGCGTGTATAAGAGCAATTGAGAAGAGCATGGGCGATAGTGATAGCGTGTGTAGGAGCAATTGAGAAGAGCACAAGCGATAGTGTTAGCGTGTGTAGAGCAATTGAGAAGAGTACGAGTGATAGTGATAGCGTGTGTAAAAGAGCAATTGAGAAGAGCACGAGTGATAGTGATAGCGTGTGGAAGAGCGATAGTGATAGCATGTGTAAAAATAGTATGCAAGAGTGAGATTAAGGGCTTGAGAAGAGCACGAGTGATAGTGATAGCGTGTGTAAGAGCGATAGTGATAGCATGTGTAAAAATAGTATGCAAGAGTGAGATTAAGGGCTAGAGAAAGAGCACGAGTAAAAGAAAAATCATGAGCAACAGTGATAGTGCAAGCTGGTACGAGATCGATAGTGAGAGCGACCTTGGGAAGGTTCTTTGAGATTGTGAAGGTCGTGTATGCACGTGGATTCGTTTTAATTACAATGGTTGATGTATCAACGGTATAGTTAATTGCCCAAGAACACCATTCATCTTCTCATTTGCTCTTGATTATTCTACTTGCATTTTCATGAGTGATAGCGTGTGTAAGAGCAAATGAGAAGAGCACGAGCGATAGCGATAGCGTGTGTAAGAGCAAGAGCAGTAGCTAGAGTAAAAATAGTATGCAAGAGTGAGATTTTAGGGGCTAGAGAAAGAGCACGAGTAAAAGAAAAATCATGAGCAACAGTGATAGTGCAAGCTGGTACGAGATCGATAGTGAGAGCGACCTTGGGAAGGTTCTTTGAGATTGTGAAGGTCGTGTATGCACGTGGATTCGTTTTAATTACAATGGTTGATGTATCAACGGTATAGTTAATTGCCCAAGAACACCATTCATCTTCTCATTTGCTCTTGATTATTCTACTTGCATTTTCATGAGTGATAGCGTGTGTAAGAGCAAATGAGAAGAGCACGAGCGATAGCGATAGCGTGTGTAAGAGCAAGAGCAGTAGCTAGAGTAAAAATAGTATGCAAGAGTGAGATTTTAGGGGCTAGAGAAAGAGCACGAGTAAAAGAAAAATCATGAGCAATAGTGATAGTGCAAGCTGGTACGAGATCGATAGTGAGAGCGACCTCGGGAAGGTTCTTTGGGATTGTGAAGGTCGTGTATGCACGTGGATTCGTTTTAATTACAATGGTAGATGTATCAACGGCTTAGTTAATACACTCATTCTATTATCTGCTTTATAAACCATTGATTTGTATCATCCTTACTCATTGTCTCTCACTTTTCTCTTCTATCATTTTTTTTCTCTTCTATCATTTTCATTCAACTGTCAAAGTCATATTCCATTCCTATAACTCTTACATACTCATGTAACTATGTTTTCGGATGACTATAATCTCTTAACAAGTCGAATGACTCGTACCCATATCTTCATGGGACGTTGCCCAAGAACTCCACGATAACAAAATTATCCACGAAAGAAAAAGTCGACTCGACTCGACTTATCACTTCCGTTCACGAAGAATACTTTGATGAACTCTGTCAATTAGTTGTGCTTGTGCATGAACTCTGTCAATAAAAAATTCGTAACAATGTTGCAAGTACATTTGATCTTAGGAGTTTGAACGATAAAATAAATGATTTTAAATGATAGATAATAATTAACCCTAAAACCCATTGTTGAGAGCAATTTGTTGCACGTTTGTCTATCGTGTTCCATATGAGATTCACTGCACTCTTCTCCAAGCATATTTGAATCAGTTCTTCCATAAGAAATACGTCCATCTGGGTTCATGAGCATGCGGTCATAAGACCCTCTACAATCTCCAAGCATTCGAGTTCGTTACACGTGCATGTACGGTTGTTGATATTAACCTACCCGACCCACTATCTATCTCCACTTATCTACTAGTTTGGGTCGATGTTGTTTACCCTTATCACTCGGTGATGTTATTTGCTTCTCAACGTACTTGGAGTACACTATTAGATAATAAAATTAATGAACATATATAAATATTCTTTTAAAGAATTTATTAGATAATAAAATAGAAAAACTTTTTATAGGGCTAGTTGGTAATATATTTGATGAATTAAAAGTTTAGATTAAAATTTATAATAATAATAATAATAATAATAATAATAATAATAATAATAATAATAATAATAATAATATTGTTTAATTAATTAATTTTATTTATTTATTTGACCTGTGTTAAACGATATAATTTGCCCATCTCTACCCGCGCCAGAACCTCTCCTAAACCCCAACGAACAAGCGGAGAGATTTCTTTCAGTCGGCGATCGGAGATGAAGGTGGTGGCATTGGTAAGCGGCGGCAAAGACAGTTGCTTTGCCATGATGAAGTCGATTCAATTCGGCCACGAGGTTTCGTTTTCCTTCTCGATTTTCCCTCTTAATGCTTCTTCCTTTTCTTCTTTTGTCTGGCTTATGAAAACAATGTTCACTGGCTGTTACAGTTTATGCTTTCGTTCAATTTTGGTTTGTTTGATTTTCTATTTTCGGTAAATTTATACTGCTGTTTGGTTCAGATTGTAGCGTTAGCTAATTTGATGCCTGCCGATGATTCCGTGGATGAGCTTGATAGTTACATGTATCAAACTGTAAGTCTTCTTGTTTTCTTCCTTATGCAAAATTGGACTGATACGTCACTTACAATTTTGAAGCAAATGGTTGATTTGATTTTTGACAATCAACTATCGTTCTTCTTTATCATGTAAGAGCACTTTTTGTTAAGTTTTGAACTCTCCAACCAGGTCACTGTCTCACAGATTGAAAATTCTCCGTGAAAAATCAGGCACACTTGTTGGAATTGGAAATAATTAAGTTATGCTTCCTTCTCCATTTTCAGAACTGTAATTAAAATCGAATACCTGCATTGGTTGATGGGATTGACATGGTTGATTTTCTTGTCCCTTCCCCTTCTTTTCGACCAAGAAAGTCCAATTAGTATGACTTTGAGATTTAAATTTCTTATAAAATCTTTGACTTGACCTGTGAGATCCCACATCGGTTAGGGAGGGAACGAAAAATTCTTTATAAGGGTGTGGAAACCTCTCCCTAGCAGACGCGTTTTAAAAACTTTGAGGGGAAGCTCGAAAGCGAAAGCTCAAAGAGGACAATATCTGCTAGCGGTGGGCTTGGGCCATTACATGACCCGTGAGTTATCTCACTCCTTTGGCTCATTGTTAATTTTTTTCTTGAAGACACTGAGGTGTGTTCAAGAAACTCTATAGACCCAAAATATTTTGATCAACCCAATGTGTTGGGTTATGACCTTTTTTTTTTGCTTTGAGATGGAACCGACCCAAATTATGATTATTACTATTTATTAAAAGACATATCTTTTTGTTATAATAACTTTTTCATATTTATTTTTATTTAGCTCCTCATAGGAGTTTGTATCTTTTGAATATACTACTAAGTTGTAACACTTCGCTAATCAATGAAAAACTTGTTCCTTGGTAAAAAAAAGTTCTTATGCACACACACACACACTAACTTCATTTCACGCATAAATTCTTTTAGATATTTTACTCCGCAATTACAGTAAATACAAATCTCTAAATCTCTGAAATTTTATTTTTCATAAATGACTTTGTAACCAACAATGTCTGGAAATTAGAAGACAAATATTGAAGTCCTAATACTTCTTATATTTTTGTATTTGTTACATTATAATGAATAACTAGTTTGGACCATCCGGCCAACCCAACCCAAATATGTTATGGCTGCATTTGGTGCATAATTTAATAAGAGGTATTTTAAGTTAACCAATTACCACAGTAGTTACCTCACTCCTTTGATTTGAGACTTGAATTACCTCACCCCTTTATATATGTATATTATCATTTGAGAAGTAATCGAGGACTTGTAGTCTAAGATCGCTAATTTGGGTTATTGGCTATAAATCTTCAGGTTGGACATCAAATTATTGTTAGCTACGCAGAATGCATGGGAATTCCATTGTTTAGAAGGCGAATTCAAGGATCCACAAGGTAAGTCTATTAAAAAAAAAAAGGAATTCTTAGGTAAAAAGCATCAGCTTGATGTGTGTGTTTATTTATTTATTTTTTTTGCACTTTTGTGGACCACTTTGCTCGAGAAAATTAGGAGTATTTTTTGAGGCGTGGGGAACTTTTGGGGGTTGTTTGGACTTTAATTAGGTTTAATACCTTCATTTGGGTTTTGGTAACTCAGCAGTTAGGAGTTTAGGGCTTTTCCTTTGTCTGGAGCTCTTCTTGTAATTGCTATTTGGTTTTTGTTTTTTTCCCACTGTATCTCAATGTCATGGGATTCCCTTTTCTGTACTCCAAATCTGTACGTTTATGTATATTATCTGAAAGCGGGTATTTCATTGAAAAAAGTTGTCTGGGCTAAAAAAGTGCATCGCCCATTCATTTAGTTTTATGATACAAGCATCAGGTTATTTGCACAAATTGGGAGGCTTTATTCATCCCTCATAAGAAGTTCTATATCCATAGTTTATTGTTTTGGTTTTTCACTCTTTTGGGAGTTTGTATCATTGAACATTATTGTTCCTTTTCATTAATCGAAAAGGTTGTATCTTGTTTAAGAAAGATACAATGCATTAGGTTCCCTCTCATTCTAATGGTTACTATTTTATGGAACTATTCTAGGCACCAGAAGCTTAACTATAGGATCACTCCAGGTGATGAAGTGGAAGATATGTATATTTTGCTAAAGGAAGTGAAGAGGCAATTACCTAGTGTTTCCGCAGTATGTTCTGGTGCCATTGCATCTGATTATCAAAGATTGCGGGTAGAGAGTGTTTGTTCAAGGCTAGGACTTGTTTCTCTAGCATATTTGTGGAAACAAGATCAATCATTGCTTCTACACGAAATGGTGAATAACATGTATATAAGCATTAAAATGGACATGCAACATTTGAATTTTACTCATAAGTCTTATTCCTCTTCTTTTGAACTAGATAAACAATGGAATTTTGGCCATCACAGTGAAGGTATAACTCTCTCNGGGGGGGGGGGGGGGGGGTGGAGTGATGTTTTGGCTAGATTAAACTTTTGCATTAAACTGTACATGCATGCTCTGTCTAATTAGTTGTAATGATATTTGTTTCTTTTATCATTAACCTATTTTATGCTGTGGCCAGATATGATTGAATAACTAAATTCATTTTGTAATGATAATGCATGGATTAGTATGTTTATCTTCTTCTAACATGGATGATGTCGACCAAAATAAATGTTTGGAGTATTATTTTATTCTGNTTTTTTTTTTTTTTTTTTTTTTTTTTTTTTTTTTTTTTGTCGCTAAAAATCTGAAGTAAGTAGGAATATGTATCTATTTGCAAATGCACAAAATTGAATTTACGAACCAGTAGTTAAATGAATTTTCTCCTATGCCTACCTGACTAAGTTCTAATTACTGGCAATTAATCGACTTTGTAAATTTTTTTTTGAGGTGGCATGGAACTATTGAGATTTGTATTGAGGCACTGAAAAGATTACAAGATGGAGGAGAGGGTTGGAAGCCCTCTTGCCTCCCAACCAGCACTAATTAAACTTCTTTTCATACCATTACAAAGTTTACTTTTCCCAATTCACTGTTTCAAACTCCAACTATCCTGTATTATTATACACACCATTTCAATGATAAAATGAAATTTATGGAAGTGAACCTACCATAATGAAGTTACTGAATGGTCTTTGATGGTTCCTGATAGTGAGAATGGAAATAAGGAAACTGCATTGCAATATACAGAATAAATTGATACAAGAGGGGAAAAAAAAAAAAAAAAACGAAAAAAAGAAAAAGAAAAAGCAGTGCATGATATTCTTGAGGGTGTCTCCTGGTGTGTGCGTCTCTAACGCTTTTCAGTTTAGACATGCTATTGTATCAAGATATTGGAGATTAATCTCAATTTTGATGTTAAAATTGATGCCCTTTCTGATGGTTTGTTTTTTCTATATATCATCACGTAAAATATATGCCTTTTATTTATTTTGATGGCTTGAAATTACTCTGGTCTAACTTAGGTTGCAGCAATGGGATTGGATCCGATGACGCACTTGGGCAAAGAATTAAGTTCTTTGGATTCAGTTCTACATAAGTTGAACAAGTAATTAACAATGTTATGTTAGCTTTTGAATTGTAGTTTGGCAAGCAGCAATAACACAGCTACTATCTTTTTCATTCGTTTGGACAGATTATACGGGATCAATGTATGTGGTGAAGGTGGGGAATATGAAACTTTGACCCTTGATTGCCCTCTTTTTAAGGTATGTTCTGAGTTTTTATCCTATTGAATGTTGGATAACAGTTGGTTGTATGATTCCATTTTTTCTTAAATTGTTTCTTTCTTAGGAACATTGCTGTACCCAAGGAACAGAATTTTATTGATAATAATGCATCATACAACCCCAAGTTCTTATAGGGGATTTGAAGTCCAAAACAGCATTCTAACCACTTTCTAACGGCTAGAAAAGCTAACAGACAGTTAAACAGCCTTCTAACAACTTCTCTATCTGGAAAAGCCAATAGAAAAAAAAAAATTTAAGTTCCACATGCTTAAGGTTTTAAGGCCAAAAAAGATGACTGAAAATTACGTTGGGTTTGGACCAACTAGTCAAGGATTTCGCTTACCTATGCTTATCCACAGAGGCTACTTGGAATTAGAATTCTCTAGGTGTTGTTGGACTTACTGGTGCAATTATGTGGTGCGTTCAGCCATCTCCTCAGCTTCTTGACTAAAATCAACAACCGAAGGAAAATTAGCTAGGCCTACCATTAATCAAAGCAATTTAATGTAAACAATTTCAAGGGGAACTTTGATAAGGAATTACTCAAGGGAAGAACCCTTGTCTAAGATTCAAATCACTCCACAAGCAAGATCGATTATGTCAAGCTTAATTGATTCTAAACATGCAACCTAAACTACATAGAATTGCAAAGAAATTTAGCCATTGGCTAAAGGAAAGTGCAAATGCCATTTTTAGTACATTTTCCAAGTCTACTTCGCAAATATCCTCAAAATGAAAATCTTTGACCTTTAATGAGGCATTTCAAGGGTTGTAACCTTCCTACTTTATGACCATAATAGCCACTATGTAAATGTAACCTTAAAGTAAATAAAAGTCTTAAAATACATTAAAGAAACACTATATCTCTAGATGATCATTCACCCTAAATTTGTAACCATCCAAAAATAAATGAAACTTGATTCTTCTTTAATGTGGCATGAATTTCAACCTCGGGTGATAATTTGAACAACATTTTCTTCCCATCTTTCTTGAAGTTTATATGGCATGATTATGCGTTGGTCCATATCATTCTTCACTTATTCAAGAGGATTCATCCACAAATCTATTTGTGGAACTTAGGATCTCACAACACTCTCATGTATACACTCAGAGAATTTTAGGTCACTCTGTTTGTACTCATTTACACCAGTGAAGCTCAAACAAATTGAAAAGATACGCAAAGGAAACATATATTCGATCTTAAGCATTAAACTCTGGTACCAAATGACAAGGAATCACTCCAAGAAAGTAAGATTTGGATTACCTTGTTGATCAAATATCTCAAGGCAAGAACACTTGTTTGAGATTCAAATCACCCCACAAGCTAGATCAATCATGTCAAGATTGGATGATTCTAAACATGCAAGCTAAACTACATAGAATTGAATAGAAACTTAGTCATTGACTAAAGAAAAGCACAAATGCTCTTTTAACTCCATTTTTTAAGTCTACTTTACAAATATAACATATATAGCTTTATATCTCAAAATGAAAACCCCTGACTTTCCATGAGGAATTTTTAGAGTTGTAACTTTTGTATTTTATGACCATAATTAGCCACTATGTAGATGTAACCTTAAAATAAATTAAAGTCTTAAAATACATTAAAAAAACACCATAACTCTAGATTATCATCCACCCAAAATTTGTAACCATCCAAGAATAAATGAAGCTTGATTCTTCTTTTATGTGGCATGAATTGCAACATCTTGAGATACTTTGAACAACATTTTCTTCACATCTTCCTTGAAGTTTATATTGCATGATTGATGCCTTGGTTCATACCAGACTAACTTGTGGATCTATTAACCATATGATTGTACTCAAATTTTGCTTGTGCAAACTCAAATCCCATTGATGAGAGAAAGAAAGGCTAAAAAATATATAATAAATTAGTTTCTGTAATTTTGTATTTACGCATGGATGTCCTAACTTTGACACTCCTTTTTGATAACTTGGAAATAAATTCTTGCAACAAAAAACTTTAAGTGATTTAGTCTGCAATCTCATCATGGTAAAGCATTCTCGAACTTCAGTCAAGTTAATGTGCATATAATGTTCTTGGGCTACCAAATAACATATAAATTTTTCAGAATGCTAGGATTGTGCTTGACGAATCCAAAGTTGTGATGCACTCATCAGATTCCATAGCACCAGTAGGGTTCCTTCATCCTATTTCCTTCCATTTGGAGTATAAGGCAAAGACCTCTTCTATCTGTGACAACAATTCTGTTGACCATGAGAGAGTGGGCCTTCTATTCGAAATTGAAGGAGATTGCTTTCACAGTAGTGACACATTACAGTCTGTTGCTGACGCCTCTAGTGCCAGTCATTTACTTGATGATGTTCCAGATGATAGACTTCAAATTTCATGTTCAAGGATGCAGAATACGTTTGCGATTAGTTGCTGGTTGCAAGATTCACGTGATACTTCTTCAGGTTGATTAAATATACTCATTTTTAAAGGAACAACTATCATATTTACATTTCCAACTTTCAGCCTATATTTTTTGCGAGTTTCCACGCTAAAGTCTTTCATTGACAGGTCTTCAAGATGATCTAAAGACTGTTCTCAGGAAAATAGAATCAGAACTTCTAGGTCGTGGTTATGGATGGAAAAATGTGCTCTATATTCATCTTTACCTTGCTGATATGGATGATTTTGCTTTGGCTAATGAAACATACGTCAGTTTTATAACACAGGAGAAGTGCCCTTTTGGTGTCCCATCACGCAGTACAATCGAATTGCCTCTTCTGCAAGTGAGATCAGGAAATGCATATATTGAAGTTCTGGTGGCAAATGACCAATCAAAAAGAGTTCTTCATGTTCAGAGCATATCGTCTTGGGCGCCTAGTTGCATTGGACCATATAGCCAGGTAAAAGTGTCTTGGGTGCCTAGCTGGTTATTTTCTTGTCCTTGTTATCATTGTTTAAGCACCAATTTCCAGAATTTTATCTTGAGGAGGTGGTATGTGCCCACTTATGCAAGGAAGGGTAAAGTGGGGAAAGGATGAGGAAAATGGTTAGAGTGAGGACCATTGAGGGATTGTGCATTGTTGTACAGTGTTTGGGATATGAGAGGTTTATGGGGAGGTTTTGGGAGGTCAGGTAGCTAGGGTATTTTGTGGACAAGGTTGTCTAGAAGGATGGGACCAGCTCTCTCAAATAGATGGGTGTTTTCTTGTTCTTGTTACCGTTGTTCTTGAGATATCAATCGAAACGACTGATAACTCATCCCCTTATGAAGAACTCTCAATACAGGAGTGGGGTTGTTTGCGTATTTTTCTGAAAAGTGCTTTTAGGTTGAATAAAGGATAGAGACCTAAGAAAATGTACATGGAACATTGTAGATTTATCAACGGGCAAAAAAAATATAAAAAGCCGAATTGGTCGCTGAAGGTTTTACTCTAACTTTATTGATTATCAAGAAACATTGGCCCCTACTCCTAAAATTAACTCTATAAGAGTTTATTTTATTACTATTTATTGCTGTTAATTTAAACTAGTCCATCTACAGCTCGATGCTAAAACATTCTCTTAAGAGTGTGACTTAAATCTAGCAAGAAAGCTTTCATCAGCTATGAATCTTTCTAGGGTCAAACCGAACACACCATCTTTTAAAAATAGAGTGGGAAGGAAGAAAAAAAAATTGCTTGGGTTGTATGTGTCGGCTATATTAGCCTCACTGCTAATGTTATTGTAATCATGCTCAATCTTAGTGAAAAATATGCCTAGGTTAGGAAATTACCATTGGCAATCTAATGCACGTATCAGTTGCAATTACATTTTATATTATGTCGTGGCTATTGTAGATGACAGAATCAAATTGTTTTCGTACTTCCTCTGGTTCTTCATGTTGGCAATCGTTTATTTCCAGGCAACTTTGCACAAGGAAATCCTTTACATGGCCGGTCAATTGGGGCTTAACCCTCCGACTATGACACTTTGTAGTGGAGGTGCTACACATGAGCTGGAACAAGCACTAAAAAATTGTGAAGCAGTGTCAGAATCTTTTAACTCTTCAATATCTACTTCTTCTGTTCTGCTTGTCACGTACTGTTCTACTCGTATTCAACTAGAGGAGAGAAAGAAAATAGAGGACAAGTTGCATGGTATGCTTGAAGAAATGAGGCATTCCAAAAAAGATAGTTCGTCAAAAGTGCTTGATACTATTTATCTGTATATACATGTACCCAATCTTCCTAAAGGGTAAGCTTTTATGTGTCCATGTAATGACATCTTTTTTCATCGTACTTGTGCTTATGTTGGAAATTATTTATCTTTATGCTCGATGCTCAATTTAAAATATCAAATTAAAAAAAGATGGATTCTTTCGAATGATCATTGCTCTTGTAGAAGTTGAAAATCTAGATGATGCACCATAGGTTTGTGTCTATTTTATTGGTTTTCAAAATTGAGTCAAATGGTGCTTATTATATTTGTAAGTGCTTCTTTCTTTTTTTGCTTTTGATTTCCAGTATTTTCTTTGCAGAGCACTTGTTGAAGTTAAGCCTGTTCTTTATGTTCAAGAGAATTTCGATACGGAAGCAGAAAATCTTCATGACTCATCGAAGTTACATACGCCTACATATTGGGGTTTCCAACATGAAGACTGGCACAAGTCTTGCATTCAGAAGTGCGTTGTTAATGGAAATATATGTGCAGTTGTGTTGTCTGTGACAAATGAACTTGCTCGGAATATTTGTTCTAGCCTACGAGGAAATCAGATTAGTGAAGAGCACTTAGAATTGGTTTCCAAATTTTGCATTTGTCTTCTCAATGAAGCTCTCTTAGACAGTGCTTGCTGTTGGGAAGATATAAAGGTTAGTTAATCTGGAAAATATCCTTGCAAAAGGATTATTGAACAAAAGTTTTGATTGTCGTCTGTTGTTTTCCAGTCCTTTATTTATTTATTATTTTATTTGATCCAGTCCTTTCTTGTAGGCTTTCTTGTATTTAACTTAATGTACTATTAGTTCTAAATCCCAGAAATCTTCATGGTGTCTTCTTCGTTGGACAAAGTCAAATCTAAGTTGAATAATTGGTAGACTTGATAACTTTCCAGGGAGGCGTACGCTTATTCAAGCCATGTTATTTATTTTCACAACAGCTATCCCGCTTATGAATATTATTTAAATTTCTTAGATTTTCTGACATATTTTATCGTTTTTGTAGAGTTTAAGGTTCTACCTTCCAACTAGCCTTAATATTACTTTGGAGGCTGCATCAATCATATTCTCTCGTGCTTTCAATGAACTTGCTGAGTCAAATCCAACAGTTCATGTTGATCGGTTCTTCAATCTCATCCCAGTGTTAGGTGCTGGACGGGCACCGACATCCATGGATGATATATTGACTTGTGAATTATTTGCTCAAAAATCTTGAGACCGAGTTGTTCAACTGTGGTCATTCTCTGGCTTGCAATATATGCATCTCCTTCACAACAATCAGATTCTTGGTTTATGGAGGTACGTTCACTCCCTTGAAAGGCAAGCTCTTATTTAAGTAGTTTTTGGGGAAATTTTCAGTGCTATGATAGTATAATTCCTCTCATTTGACATGTTAATTAATTACATATTAATTTATGTTATGGTCTCATAGTATGGCAGTTAATGAATAGAGGTAGTATGGAATTATGGTAAGCAATGAAAGCTGTTTCATACTACCATAGTAGTAGAATTTTCCTTTTTTAAAAGATATAGATATATGACTTGAATGTTATTGTAATTTGTATCAATTCTCTCGGTGGGGGTGGGAGCAAAGGAAATATAATTGTGATTGAATTTTGTATCATCAATCTTTTCTGTTTTAGAAGTATATTATTTCTATTTAGAGAAGGATCTTATATTAGAGTACTGCACGCAAGATACTTGTGATTACAACTTTAAGGCGGTTGGTGCAAAAAGCATTGGATGCACAATGCTTTCAATGTTTTATTGTTGAAATTTTTGTTGCATTATTGTTAAGCTTGAGTTTTGATATTTCTTGATATGGGAGTTTTTATAGGTGTGATTAAAGTATCCATTTTTTCCTCCAATTTTTAAACAATTCGAATTCGTGGAATACGAAACCTGTTGATGCCAAAATTTAGATTAATGGTGAATTTGTATGGAATGGGGGATTGAATAAATGTTCTACAAAATAAGAGAACTGTGCACTAGTGGAGTGCCTAAGTCGCCTACACTTCGACCGTCAAGAAGTATCCAGTTTGTAAATATCTTAGAAAAAGACATGAATTGTTTTGGACGCCCCTCTTCGTTTCACCTCCTCGATTATTGAGGTTTAGTTGAGTAATAGAAATCATTATTTAATTGGACTTGAGTTGGAGCCTGGTCTTAGCTATTTGTGACTTGTACGTTCACCTCATATCTCTTGGACCAACAAGGGTTGATCCCTTTGGGGCATGACCTTGGTTGTCTCCCATGGGGATCGACCTTCAAGACCTAGGGTCAGCCTCCATGGGCCTTGGCTATCCTTGAAGGGACCAACCTCTTATGCTTACATCTTAGGCCCCACGCCTCATGTCACATGGTGTGCACCATGTGTAACAGCCCAAGCCCACCGCTAGCAGATATTGTCCAACTTGGACTTTCCCTTTCGGGCATCCCTTAAAGTTTTTAAAATCCCTTAATGCCTGTTAGGGAGAGGTTTTCACACTCTTATAAAGAATGCTTTGTTCTCCTCCCCAACCAATGTGGGATCTCACAATCCACCTCCCTTCGGGGCCAAACGTCCTTGCTGGTACACCACCTCGTGTCCACCCCCCTTCCGACTCAGTCTCCTCGTTGACACATCGCCTGATGTCTGACTCTGATACCATTTGTAATAGTCCAAGCCCACCGCTAACAAATATTGTCTTCTTCGGGCTTTTCCTTTCGGACTTTCCCTCAAGGTTTTTAAAACACATCTGCTAGGGAGAGGTTTCCACACCCTTGTAAAGCTTCGTTCTCTTCCCCAATCGTTGTGGGATCTCACACCATATTTCTTTGTCATAGTCTCAAGCCTTGCCTTCAACCTTACACCTTTGGTCTGGGGCCTCTTGTGGGCTTCAAGTATGGCTTAGTTGATAGTTTCACCCCCAACAGAAATCTTTCACCATCAAAGCCGTGAAATTCTCCATAAGAAGTTAAAAAGAAGAATTATTTGGACAAGCCTTGCCTTCAACCTTACACCTTTGGTCTGGGGCCTCTTGTGGGCTTCAAGTATGGCTTAGTTGATAGTTTCACTCCCAACAGAAATCTTTCACCATCAAAGCCGTGAAATTCTCCATAAGAAGTTAAAAAGAAGAATTATTTGGACAGTAGGTTTTGTTTGTAATAACGATATGAAATTTTACAGTTTTACAGTGAATTGAAAATTTATGAAAGTGATTTTCAAATTAGATTAAACATTATACCTCCGAAGCAAGTGAAACTTAGTCCTTGATATAACTAAATCAATATATAAGACGGATTTGATTTTCAACCTAACATTTTGATAGTCATTTTATCTAGGGGTGCTGCTGACATTTCTGTTAGCATGTCATAAATGTTTGGAAATTGTTGTTTTAACTCTTAACTAAATTATTAGAGATTCTGGTTTCTCTCTTTATACCATTATTTCTGAGCCATCAAAAAGTAGTACCTTCTGTTGTAGATGATTAGAAAGGACGTGTTGGATTTATACCTCCCTACATTCTACATGAAAATTTTGATTCACCAATTTTTTACCAATCCTAACAGCCTTTTACACCTTATCTCACCAACCATTTATTTTCACAGCTTCTAACCTCAAAATCCGCAAGTCCTACAAGTTTTCTTTCTTTATTACATTATTCTTGTGTATATAAAGGTTAGATCTTCTGAAATGTTGTTAAATGTATGGAATATTGCAAATTTTGTTGAAATCTCGGTCGATTTAGTACAATTCTTAGTCAAACATAAATATGGATGAGGATGAGTATGCTTCCCTGTTGGAACATGTCTCTCGGTTGGGTTGATCGGGCCACCTTCAAGATTATTTTTATTGATTTTCTTGGTCGATTTAGTACATTTCCTCGTTGGGCATGAAACTAGATGAGAATGCTTCCCAGTTGGAACATGCATCCCTCCTAGGTTGATCCGACCATCTTCGAGATTCAATTTCTTTTCTTTTCTTTTAATTGTTTTTTGTTTACGTTTTTAACGGTGTAGAATGAGAGTGAAAAGGATTATGGTGATGGGGAGATGAAAGATTTGGATGCGAACAATGATTTCGTTTGAAGAATTTTTTACATATCTATGAAATAAGCTGTAGAAACTCGAACGAGCTCAACCTTATAATAAGACGTTTGCTCCAATCAAGGTTAAAAGCTCGTGCTCTTGTTATTAGGAATGATGTAAGGCCTAATAGGTTTCTTGTCGTGGAAAGAATTCTTAATATATACATCTCATTTCGTATATGATACAAACAAGAATTCTTAATATATATATCTCATTTCGTATATGATACAAGATATGGGAGTGTAAAACTTCTCATATGCTCATCCTTCTCTCATAACATAGGGCATGAAATTTGGTCGACATCTACACCATTTTCATATAATATAGGTGAAGAAATTTCATCAATCTCCGCATCTTTCCTATATAATGAAAGGTAACATATTCTCTTCATATCTACGTACTTGTACTTACTCTAGTATACTTTGTTGTCTGATAATGTGGTGGCATATAACTTAGGGGATATGGTAGTCATGCTACATAGCATGACAATGTTCTTGATCAAGGGAAAATTAGAGATGATGACGGCCCTTAAATGTTATTGCCGATGTCATAGACTAGTCAGAAGTTGCGTTATTGGTCATTAATCAATTTAAAGTTTCAAAATGTTGGTTCTACTTATCGATTGAAGGACGTTGTAAACTTGCATTATGACATGACATGCAAGAGAACAAGCATTAGCTATTGTGTTAGGAAGATGCCGTCAGAGTTATACAAATTTTTTTATTTTCAAGGGTTCTTATAACAATTTGTATAACTCTTATGACGACCCTTAACAATAGCTAATTAACATTTGTTCTTTTGTCTTCCTAGTCTTGTAATAACTCAAGTTCATACTGAATAAAGAAATTAATTAAGTACGATCAATAGATTTCATAAGATAATGAATGACCCAATTTCATGACTTGTTATAGTCAACATTTAATGTGGAAGTTAAAATACTCCATAATGATATTCATTCAACTCACTATCTCTTTTTTCCCTACTCGTGGACGTTATTATGTTGTGTAACATGGTCTACAACGTCTCCTCCCAAGTTATTTTTCATATTATTACACACCCACACACGAAACATTTTTTACATAGAAAGAAACATAACCACTTAAAAAAGGAAAAAAAAAACTTGCATTGGAATTGCATCAGAATATCGAACATATATCGAAGTAGACGATTAAAAAAGGTGATAGCCCTATAAGTTCGATTTCACATTCTTTCCACAGAAGTTCTATTCTATGCATGAATGTGCTACCTAAAGACAACATTAGAAAATTTTTGTTTTCGATCTCTCTTCTCGATGCAATATAGAAGTCTAACCGTGTGTCCAAAATAATTTTATAAATTAATAAATATACATTATACAAAATTAAAATTTATGATTACTCTAAACTTTCATTTGTATTTTTTTTAATAAATTTAAAAATTTATCAATGATAAATATTGAAAATTTTAGATCTAAAAAGCTAATAATTTAATAATCAACATGTTTTTAAAGTTCATGTGCAAAATATATATTTTAAAAAAAGTAGAAAAGAAACCAAACCAATTATTATTAAAAGAGAAAGGTAAGTATGGCAATGATGTGTTTGGTTTCCCCAAGAAAAAACNTCAATGATAAATATTGAAAATTTTAGATCTAAAAAGCTAATAATTTAATAATCAACATGTTTTTAAAGTTCATGTGCAAAATATATATTTTAAAAAAAGTAGAAAAGAAACCAAACCAATTATTATTAAAAGAGAAAGGTAAGTATGGCAATGATGTGTTTGGTTTCCCCAAGAAAAAACTAAATTTCTTTTGGGCATTGGAAAATCACCAATCTCAAGAAAGGTCTTAAGGTCATTTGGGACCTCAAAATAATATTAATAAAATAAAAACGTCATGATCGGCTCCATAATACTCACCCACTCGGGTGAGCGTGGATGGGTATCGGAAAAAATCTTTTAAATCAATTTAAAATTTAGAATTTATTGAACTAGTGACCCGAACAATTTGAATAGAGTTGAGATAGATCGTGGAATTGTTATTTATAAATCATACCGCGCATCATTAACTTTAGTTACAAATGTCAAATATTCTCAACTTTTTTAGTAATAGGTAGTGTTGGATATTCCCTAAATGCAAATAGAGATAGAATTAGACTGATTCCATAAATGCTTTTTTGGATATTCCTCAATGTCCCGGCTATTCACGAAACATGAGAAGCAGACGAAGAATTTCTCGAGAATCCTACAAGATCTATTCATTATTTTTCCTCTCGCAGATGGTCAGAACTTCATATGAGTTTGAATCTTATTGAAAGGTTCAATAGATATCAGAAATTGTCGAAGAAAGAACAAGACGTTGAACCCATTATAGCCCAAACCAAGGATGGATGGGAACATATGATTAGCCCTTTTTCTAGGCTATATTTGTTTTTTTTTTTTTTTTTTTTTTTTTTTTTTTTTTTTTTTTTTTTTT